>NC_091792.1:99976590-100279621 GCF_041296235.1 Equus asinus
TAAGTCATCTATTTAGTCCAGATATCAGCTATAAATTCTAAGTCCTATGTTAGTCAAGGAGTTAATGAGAAGAATTTCTAAGCCTGTCACTTACTACCTGTGTGACTTTGGAGAAATTATTCTCTCTGCATGTCAATTTTGACACATTTACGATTAGAATAATACTCCTTGACTCTCACAGTTGTTGAAGGTTTAGATGAGATATTTCAAGGTGCCTAGCAGTTTAGAAGCCGCTCAATTCCAGGTTAGATTATATTCCTTCCCCTTTTGATACTGGCTCCATTTTCAGAAACCCTTGCTACATTCCATGACTAAGTAGAAACACTGAGAAATCCAATATAACTTTATCAAAACCTTCTAATTTGCTTTTGTGTACAGAAGTCTAAAAACTCCCATAATATGTAGAATTTACAAAAATACCTAAGAATATCCAGAAGACACTTGGCCTGGTTAGCTTGATCTGCAATAATTCTGGTTCTTTTGTGTGCTTTTGGCCCCAATTTTGCAATAAGAATCAGAATATTAAGTGGAAACATTTTGGTGCCTATCACTTTCTCATGATCTTGACCCAGAAGTCCTCACCTATGCTTTTCATAATTTGCTTTCACTTTATTCAGCAACTATGTTTGAGGTACCAACATGTGCCAGGGCTTGAGGTGCTGAGGACACAGTAATGAACAAAACAATGGAAGTCCTCTCTGTTAGTGGGGAGGAGACAGACAATAAAACAAATAAACATGGTCTATTGGTGAGTGATAAGAATGATAGGGAAAAATAAAGCAGAAATGGAGATATAGAGTGTTGGGACAAGAGTTTGCAATTAGGGGCTGGCCTTGTGGCCGAGTGGTTAAGTTTGTGCGCTCTGCTTCGGCAGCCCAGGGTTTCACCGGTTTGGATCCTGGGCGTGGACATGGCACTGCTCATCAGGCCATGTTGAGGTGGAATCCCACATGCCACAACTAGAAGGACCCACCACTAAAATATACAACTATGTACTGGGGGGATTTGGAGGGAAAAAGCAATTAAAAAAAAGATTGGCAACAGTTGTTAGCTCAGGTGCCAATCTTAAAAAAAAAAGCTTGCAATTAAAATATAATGGTCAGGAAAAGTTATATAAGAAGATGAACCAGTAAAGACCTGAAGGAGGTAGGGAATGAGCCATGCAGAAATCTGGGGGGAGTGTAGAAGGCCTGGGAAGCACATAGGCCATGAGGCAGGAAAGTACCTGTAATGTTCACAGAACAGCAAGAAGGCCAGTGTGGCTATAGCACAGACAACAGACGAGAAAATAGTAGGACATAAAGTGAGATGGGTAAGGAAACAGAGAGAGGGCAGATTGTGTATGCCATTATAAGGACTTGTCTTTTACTCTAAGTGAAACGGAAGCCTTTGGTGGGCTTGAGCAGAGAGGTCACGTGATCTGACTTATGTTTTAATAGGACCATTCTGACTGGCGTGTTGAGAAATAGGCTGAAAGGCAGTGAGACCAGTAAAGAGATTATTGCAATAATCTAGTGGGAAATGATGCAAATATTTGCTGATGAATTGGATGTGGGGCGTGAGAGACAGAGAGGAGTCAAAAAGGACTGCAAGTTTTTTGGCATGAGAAAATAAAAGATGGTGTTGCCATTAACTTATGCACAGAAGACGACAGGAAGAACAGGTTTGGGAAAAATCAGCAGTTTGGGTTTTTTTTTTTTTTTTTTGAGGAAGGTTAGCCCTGAGCTAACTACTGCCAGTCCTCCTCTTTTTTGCTGAGGAAGCCTGACCCTGGCTACATCCGTGGCCATCTTCCTCTGCTTTCTATGTGGGATGCCTACCACAGCATGGCGTGCCAAGCAGTGCCATGTCTGCACCCGGGATTGGAACTGGCGAACCCTCGGCCGCCGAGAAGCAGAACGTGCGAACTTAACCACTGCACCACCGGGCCTGCCCCCGAGCAGTTTGGTATTAGCCATACTAAGTTTGAGATGATTATTAGACATCCAAATAGAGATGTTATGTAGGCAACCGGATATCAAGTCAGAGTAAAGGGGAGAAATCTAGGGTGGAGATGTAAATTTGGGTGTTAGCCTATACATGATATTTAAAGATGAGAAGACAGATATACATGTGTGTAGGGGCAGGCAGGTGGATAAGAGAGGTACATAGAGAAGTTAGTCTCATGGCTCAGAGGACTGGCTCCTTCAAATCCTTTGGCTGTAGGGTGTCTGAGAGAAGAAGAGGGAACCATTGAGCTCAACAGTTTTACAATCCTTCAAAGGAAAAAGATGATCAGCTATGGGAGAGCACTGGCTGGATTGGTGCCTGGGGTACGGCGGGAGGAAGCTCCAGGAACTACAGGTGAAATGGACAAAATGAGCCTACTGAGTAAGGGCATGGAATCCCTGACTCAGCCAGAGTGATTCAGAGAGAATCGTTCAGCATTCAGACTTCACAATATATTGCTCACACAGCGTGGTTTATCCATTCATACCTTTAAAAAATTAGTACTCTGGCTCAATAATTCTACTTTTTTGACATGAATCCTAAGGAAATTAATTGTGGTAAAATATTTATATGTACAGGTATTCATCACAGTGTTATTGATAATAATTTTTTTAAAAACTAGAAAAAATCTGAAAGTGCTCTAAGAAGGGGAATGGTTAAAAACATTGTCATATGTCCGTAGGGTGAAATATTATATAGCCATTAAAAGCACTGCTCACAACAATGCTTAGTAACATTGGAAATGACTACAGTATAATGTTAGATACAAATTAACAGAAAACCCTGTATTATGCATTTAGAGAACACACAATGAAAACAAATACACCCAATATTTGTGAGTGTTGGGCTTGTGTTTTTTTCTGTGATATATTTCTGTTTTTCCAAATTTTTCATCGGGACAGAAATTATTTTTATAATCATATTTTAAAATTTTGATTGAGAATTTTAAGCAAAGATTAAAATAAGAAATTCCTCAAGTTGGCCCCTATCCTCCTTGGGTCACTCTGTCTGGCTGCAGATTCCTCTGTTCATTTTGGTTGTGGGCTCTATGAGGCCTTGCGAATATTCAGCAGCCTATTCCTCGAACGAGTGGTTAAACATGCGTGATTGGGCAACAGGTCTCAGGATGGTGAATGAGAGCTGAGCTGGTGAAAACCTTGTGACACTGGCCTGGTGGATACAGGAGTGATCCCCTTGGCACATGGAACCTTTCAGCAGACTGGGATTTCACCCAGTGAGCTGGCAATGGGCCCTCTTGTTTCCAGGACACCTAGAACTCATCATTTGTGCCTGGATTGTTTATTCACTTCTACTCCTGAATTCTCTCTAGCAGAATCATTTCCTGTTTAAATCTCTTCAACTTTTCCTCTTTGACCTAGGACTGACTGTAAATTATCTCTGTTCTACAGTACATGAAACCTTCACAAAGGTAAGCCGTTAGTGATATGTTAGTCTGTCATGTAAAAAAGGCAAAATAATTGAGAGCTAAAGTTAGTCCATCTGATTTCGAATGACCAATAATAATCACAGGTGGTGCACCTACGCAAATTGGATTAGTACCTAGCATTTTCTGTATTGGTAAACCCACCCAGGTTTTTCCCTGGGAGGCTGGCTTAAACATCTTTCAACCTTTTTAAGATTGGGAAACCACCCAGGCCTCCCAGCTCTTGGCAAGCAACAGACTGACTTCATGTTACTCAGCATTTTGCTTCTTATGGAAATGCCAGTATCTGCACAACCGGTTTGCAAAGTCTGAAGATCCTCTGGGTGTGCCCACAAACACAGCAGCTTCAGGAAGAGAACTCAAAAAGACAGAGTGAGAACAGGGGAAAGGCTTTACAGCTCTGAGCAGCTGCAATCCGGTCTGTCAACAGCCTAGACTCCTCTTACTCCCTAGAGCTCTTCCTCTCTCTTCTCCTGGTTGCAACCCCAGATACTCTTCTGGAAGCATCTCTAATGATACCTTCCCCAGCCTATCCTAATCTGTTCCTCTTCTGTGCTTCTTATAACACTTTTGTTTATTTGGTTTTACTTACAAGTCTTCATTGTATCACTCTTATCTAAGTGAACCTTCTGTGTGTGTCTTTGTCTACTAGACTCTAAGTGTCCTGGACAGTTAGAGTGTCCTGGTTTGGTTTGCATCCCTCTTCCTTAGCACAATACCTGGCACTTATTAAATACAATGCTTGAATGGAATGACATTGAATCCTAATCTAAGGAAAGGATTTGATTTAGAGTAAGATCTGAGAATGCTAAGTCATGCACAACTGCCTTCCTTGGGTGGACCTGAAACCTTGGGTGGATCTCAATTACTCCTGGGCTTGTCACAGCCCCAGCAAAGGCACTGTCTCCTAGGGTTGCTATGGCCTGTAGGAATCTCAGCCTTCACTGGCCTTAGTATCTGTCTTTAAATGATATTGCAATTACATTTATTTTAACACTTCATCTACTAACATTGTAAAGACACTGAAAAAGACTAGCAAGGCCCTCTTTAAGGAAGAAAAGCAATTTCTTGAAGTGTTAACTTAAAAAAAAATACTCATGCACAAGAGATTAAACTTTTATTGCAGAACAATCAAGTGGAATATGATGAATTAAAATGATAATATAGATCTACGTTTATCGTGGAGGAGTTTGGGAATGCATTGTTGGGTAAAAAAATGTCTAAAGTAGTATATTTATTATGATTCAATTTTTTGTAAAAACGAAACAAAACAAAAGATAACTTCTATCTAAAATACGAGTACATATACCTAGAAAAAACTTTTGGAAAATTACACAGGCATTAATTTCTCATATAGTTAAAGTGTCCATAACAAGAATTGGATATAGCACAATTAGCTATTATGAAACATAATTTATATGAGCCACTCAGTCACAACTAGAACTAATCGAGAATTAGCATCATCAGAATAGAAAAAAGCTGCTGATTACGCTGGCTGTGAGAGACTGTGCTGCAAGCAGAACTGCACGGCAGAAGGGACAGGAAATGAGCGGGTACTGAATATGTGGAGAAAAGGGCAAGGAAGGAAGAGTTTCTGTTTTTGTAGTCTTTGATCCACCATTTTTTTTAACCTGGCAATAACCAAATACAATTATGGTTATGAAAACACATTTTTTAAATTTATTTTTTATTTTTTATTTTTTTGAGGAAGATTAGCCCTGAGCTAATGCCTGCTGCCAATCCTCCTCTTTTTGCTGAGGAAGACTGGCCCTGAGCTAACAACTGTGCCCATCTTCCTCTATATGTGGGACGCCTGCCACAGCATGGCTTGCCAAGCAGTGCCATGTTTACACCCAGGATCCGAACTGGCAAACCCTGGGCCACTGAGGTGGAACATGCGAAGTTAACCACTGCACCATTGGGCTGGCCCCTGAAAACACATTTGTTACTGAAATTATGGTGGGGAAAAAACTTCATTCTACTGTGAGTCTAAAACTTCTCTGTTCTCATTAAAATATGTTTTTAATCTTGGTTTTAAATTTAAATTTTTTTTGTTTTTTTGGTGAGAAAGATTGGCCCTGAGCTAACACCTGTTGTCAATCTTCCTCTTTTTGCTTGAAGAAGAGTGGTCCTGAGCTAACATCTGTGCCCATCTTCCTCTATTTTTTTGTATGTGGGATGCCGCCACAGCATGGCTTGATGAGTGGTATAGGTCTGCGCCTAGGATCCAAACCTATGAATCCCTGGCTGCTGAAGTGGAGCATGCCAAACTCAACCACTGTGCCACCGGGCCAGGCCCACATTTGATTTATTTGATAGGCGGCACCTTCATAAAGGACAAAACCTAAAACGTACATAATAGTATTTATACAGTGAAGAATTTTTCTCCCACTCCTACTGCCCAGTCACCTCTCGCCAGCTTCAATCAGTGTTACCTGTTTCTTTATATTTTTCGATAATTTGACATTTCTTAGGAATACACTTATTTTGGTAAAGTTGAATAACTATATACTAAAACATTAATATAGCTATTTTCTGGTGATAGGATTACAGGTAATATTTATCTCTTTATAGCTTTCTGTAAAAATTTTCCCCATTAAGTAAAAGAATTAAAGATAATTTCCATGGGGCTGGCCTGGTGGCGCAGCGGTTAAGTTTGCACGTTCCGCTTCTCGGTGGCCCAGGGTTCACCGGTTCAGATGCCGGGTGTGGACATGGCACTGCTTGGCAAAAGCCATGCTGTGGTAGGCGTCCCACATATAAAGTAGAGAAAGATGGGCATGGATGTTAGCTCAGAGCCAGTCTTCCTCAGCAAAAAGAGGAAGTTTGGCAGTACTTAGCTCAGGGATAATCTTCCTCAAAAAAAAAAAAAAGATAATTTCCAAAACCATTTTGTTGGACTCTGTGGTAGCATGCCTAAATCTTGCATTGTCATCACTTTTTAATGACTCCATTTCTCTGCTTCGAGTCTTCAGTCTTGGTTAACAGTACAGCTCAAGGAAAAAGATTTCCTCTTAAGATACTTTTTCTTCTCTACTCTTCCTTAATCCGTACCTTGTGAAAAAAATACACATGTAAGTCATATTGTGAGAAGAAATTTCTGACTGGAATTTCTGAGCGTTATTTGACCGATACTAATCAAATAAAAATAACTAATCAATATCTAATATGCTTGATTCTCTTAAGACATTTAAAGTAACAGCAACACCAGTAACACATTCTTAGGAGACATTTACCTTGCTGGGAAGAGTTGGGAAGATCATGTTTATTTTTAAAATTAGATATTAAAAAACTTGACAACTGGAGGTGGGCTAAGTGGTAAATGGCCACATGTAAATTTTATAAGTATGCATTCTGAGCTACTTTCACTATGCCTGGAGTCAAGTGTTTTTCCAGGCCTGCTCTAGGTGTGAGAATTTGGGCAATGGTACCATTTATTCATAAATACAATTTACCTGCTTTGGAGCAGACCACCTCGGACCAGGGGAAATACCAGCCTTGGTCTTGCTGCTATGCCACCTATAAATTCAACCCCAAATTTTACTTATTGTGTTTTCTCTTCTATGTTCTCTCCTCCTTCCCTTACTCTTATTCATCTTATTTTTCTTTCTGACAGAAGGCTGAGGTAAACCTAGGGTGGTAGAGTTGAAACGAGCACTGATCCGGGACTTAGGGAGCCAGGATTCTTGTCTAGTAGCTTAGGCAAGTCACTTTAGTGTTCTAATCCATCATTCTTTCATTCAACAAATATTTGATGAGCTCCTACCAAGTACTAGAGACTGTTCTAGGTGTTACGTGATTAACTGATTAAGTCATGACCTCTGCCCTTTGGGTCTGTGCACCTGCTCCCTTTACGTGTCCCTAAGGAAGCTGGATCTCAGGACAGCAACTGAAGCAGTGAGTGGACACTAGTATGTGGCACTCCCCGCATGAGGCAGTGTGCTAAATGTGGGCACCGTGACAACCGAGGAGCCCAGGGGCAGAAGGCATGGAGCGTGGAAGCCAAATAATGCTCTGTCGGATGATGACAGGAAGTAAAAGGTGGCAGCAGTGGTTTGGCTCTATGCCCTTGGACAATGCGAGCTGTAGAGAGGGCTGCCATTGTCAGAAAGCAAAGGAAGTGTGCACATCTGGGGCATCAAGTGAAGCCAACTCACCAGTGCAGCACAGTTTGTTATGATAAACAATCAACTGTCTGAAAGAGTCGCAAGAACGCAGGCTCACTGTGAGCCTTGAGGTAGAGAGATAGTAAGTTTGGCAGTCAAGGAGAGTTCAGTGAATTTTTTTTTTTTTTTTTTTAAAGTGTTATTTTGTTACATGTCAACCTTTACTACAATGTTACATGTCAACATATACTACAATTTTTTTTTTTTTTTAAAGATTTTTATTATTTCCTTTTTCTCCCCAAAGCTCCCCAGTACATAGTTGTATGTTCTTCGTTGTGGGTCCTTCTAGTTGTGGCATGTGGGACGCTGCCTCAGCGTGGTCTGATGAGCAGTGCCATGTCCGCGCCCAGGATTCGAACCAACGAAACACTGGGCCGCCTGCAGCGGAGCGCGCGAACTTAACCGCTCGGCCACGGGGCCAGCCCCAGAGAGTTCAGTGAATTTGAAGCAAATCATTTCGTAAAATCAACCCCCTAGTTCTATGGAGTGAGGGGATCTTCTTTCTCGCCCCAGGACCCAGCATTCTGTATGCCATGACACATTGAGGGGATGCAGGAATGAAAAAGCTTTATGGAACTTGAAAGTCTATAGGGAGCATATCCTTGGCGGAAAATTGGGAGAGACTGGCAATCAAAAGCTGAGCATTTTATCTCATGAAATAATAATGACACATAAAATGTTGTAAAGGAGTGAGTGGTCTTATCAACGACAATGCTCACTGTGGTGGATGGAGTAACATGTTGACGGAGAGGAGGACAGCCCTGTCCCAGCCCCTCCCCAGGACACCCTGAGGAAGTGACTTCCAGGAGCTTGAGGTTCTGGGGAAGGAGAGCTTTAGGACTAGCTTGGTGGCTGATGAAGATGGGCGCCGGGAGGGAGCAGAAAGGAGGCGAACTTTGGAGTCAGTGATTAGAAGGAAGAACTTCATTTTCACATTTTGCAGTTTACTTTTGTCCACGCCCAACACATTCTGAGACTCAGCTTCCTCTTCTGTAAAATGGATTAACTGCTACTACCTCCTACACCCTGTTCTGAACTTCTTCCTGTTTAGAGAATTGACTTGCATTAGAGGTTTACTTGGATAGATACATTCTTCTTTTAAAACACAAATATACCCTGGTAGGGCCAAGTCATTCAATCAAGAGAGACACAAAGCATCTTCCCACTCAAACTTGGAAGAGATCTGACGCTGCTGGTTCCTGGAGACAGGTCAGAGGGGGCTCTGAGTTGGGCTGCGCTGGATTCAGAGGTGTGGAGAGTAAATATTCAGGAAGAGACTGGTGGGCACGTCTGATCATACAAGTGTCTATGCAGATAACGACCTGAGGCAACTGTTAAAGGCTTGCTTGGGCGCTATCAGGAGACAGAGCAGGTCACCTGGGGGTGGTAGCAATCCAGCCCTTAGCAGAGAACAAGTCAGGGCCTCCTCCTGGCCAAAGCAAAGCTGAAGGGAGAAGGACCCTGAGTTGGAAGAAAGTCAGAGAGATGTGCCTTTGAATCCTGGCTGTGTTCTTTTTGGTGACCCTTGTTTTTTCATCTGTAAAAGAGAGATTATATGTAACTCGAAGTATTGTTGTTGTTAAAATAGAGGCATATGTAAATTCCTGGCATGAAGTAAACACTCAACAAATTACAGACAGCATTATTTATTAAGATGCCCATATGAAGGATAGGTAAATTCATGGCTGAAAGTAGAGAAGACAGGAGACGAGCAAAAAGGAGTTGGGCTGGAGTCTGAGGTAACAGATGAGATTTCTGCCAAGAAGATGCATGTATCATCAAGTAACACAGATTTTTAATAGGTCAATTTAAGGGCTGGGGCATCTGGCTGGTCAAAAATGAGCCCTGGCTGGCTGGAACCTGGGTGGGAAAGGTAATACTGCAGGTCAGCTGAGAAGTCTGATTTGTGGAGCCATGCCGTAGCCTCAGGACAAAACGGGGAGGAAGGGAGGCAAGGTTTGCCAGGTCCTCATGACAGAGTCCAGACGTGACTAATTTACACCGGAAACACTGTGTCAGAAAATTGAGTATATAAAAAAAATTGAGTGAGTGATAAATGGTTTCTTAGAAATGTAGCTCTTTGCCCTCAAACTGTTTAACCTCATTAGACTCCAGTGAGTTTCAGACTCTGGTACTGCCTCAAACAATGTGTGATATACACTCTTCTGTTTTCCCAAAATAGAGATAACTTTCTTTCAAAAGGATAAAGTTAACACCTACTCCTTGCAAAATAAATAACAAATAATATAGGAAAGTATAAAGAAAGTAAAATATCATTTTAATTTTCATTCATATGATTACCATTGAAGTAAAACTTTTTGTGAATTAGCCATTTCCACTCGTGTGAATTTCTTACTTTCCTCTTGTTACCCTTTAAAAAAATTATTTAACTAATAGGTTGCTTACCTTCCTCCTTATGGATTTGTAAAAGGGTTTTATGTAGTAAGGATATTAATCTTTGTCACATATTCCACTCATCTCCTGGTTTCGCGTCCGTCTTTTCACTGTGTGGTGGTATTTCTCACATAGAAGTTTTAAGATTTTACTTTAATTTTCTTTTCAGTCAATATTTCCACTCTTTAAATGCCCTACAAAATTAGAAAGAAGACCTTAAAAATTCAAAATCATAGTGATGGAGATAAAAGGATGACCAACAATACAAGAGTTTAAATATGTCGACGAAGATAATCCATAACCAATCTATAAATGAAAATTTGGGCGAGTTTATTCTGAGCTGAAATCTGAGGACCACGGCCCGGGGCCTTTCTTCCCAAAGGAAGAAAGGGCACCAAAGAAGTGAGGTATACAGAGTGGTTATATACCCCCAAACAGGAGATTTCACATATGATTGAAACGTCCCTCCCACAATAGTCACAAGATTGCCCTGTCAGCACAGCGCTTGATGGACACAGCAGGTAGTGGGTCTGCTATCTCAGAGGGCGTAGCAGGAGGCAAGTCTATTGTCTCGAGCTGGGCGGTCACAGGTGAGCGCAGCAATCAGTTTCTAGCCTAAGGAAAGATGCTTAATCCTTAAGGAGATGCCAACATTGGGAGGGGGAGGGAAGTTGCACCTTTATCTCAAGGGCCTTTGTTCTTGCCATCGGGAATATCTAAAGCAGATATACAATGCATGCTCAACAGCCACGGTCAGGCCCTTTTGGAAAGACAAGGTCAGGCCGAATTAGGTTTATACCAAATGGCTTCCTCATATTCTCCAATATATCCTATTGCTTGCCATTTTTATTTGTCAAATATAACTGCCAGATGAGTGGAACAGACAATAGGTGCTGTGGGAATTTGTGACTTTGTCACGATTAATTGCCCCAAGGAACTCCAGGGTGGGTTTGGAAACATTTAACTGTTTTTCCAAATTTTTTTTCCTTTTGTTATGTTAAGGAGATGCAATCACCAACCACCCTGAACCAGACCAAGCCTCACCACAAGAGCCACGCCTATGACCTATGCCTTCTTTTTAATGCTATGATGTCTCCAGGAAGAGCTTAGGCCTTATTACCATAACCTGCAGTGTATGCGGAAGCATGTTTTCCATCTGATCCTGTGTAAGCCAATACCCTTCTCTCCCTTTTGAATATTTATTCATCATCCAAAACAAAAGGTCCCTGCTCCCCTTTGTTTGAGGATGCCATGACTTTGGAAATGATTCTGCATGGTCTCCTATTTGCTGCAAATGTACTTTACTTTATGAGACAACTGCTTCTGGTGGAGAGTGATTTAGCTCGTCAGGAGGCAAACCCACTTTGGTTCAGTAACAACCTCACCAAATTCACCCAAGTCCTAACACCATGTGCTCTAGAGTTCGACTTGCTGTGTTTGAATCCTGGCTCTGTCAGTGACTAATGGTTTGAACTGGGGAAATTCGCTGAAGCTGCCTGTTCCTCCCCTGTTTCCTCACCTGTTTAGTGTAGGATTTTTGTGTAGGGTGTAGGAGTGTTGTGAAGTTTCTGGCATACTGTAAACTCTCAATAAATGTTAACTATTCTTGATAGCTGAGAGTTTTTAGGGCATGGCCTCGTGAAGAAATGGGACTGGAACTAGTCCCAGGATGGATGTAAGCAAGACTAGAGTAGAAAGGAGAGAAAATTCAAACCCAAGGCCCCTAAGAATCCATACAGGTCATGACCCACATGGCTGAGAGCTCTGATGCATGTTGTAGGGGTCACCTTGAGGAGTGCTCTGAAGGGTAGATGTGAAGTATGTGTACGAGTGGTGGAAAACAACAATCAGACAAAGAAAACAAAGAAACGATGAGCTGGAGAAGACAAGAAAGAAGTTACCAGAATTTCCTGTAGGAAGGACAGTTTTAAGTAAAAAGAAGAAACTGGAACGAAAGTGTCTCAGCCACTGTGTGAAAGGAAATGAAATTCAAGCTGCAGTCAGAAAAAAAAAGCTGCCAACGATTGATACTGAAATCAAAATAAAGACAAAATGTGCCCCAGCCCCACCAGAGTGGCTAAAATGAAAAAGATGGGTAGTAACAAATATTGGAACAAAAGGCACTGCTGCTGTAGGAGTGCAAATTGGTGCAAATCCTTTGGAGAACTGTTTGATAACACCTACTTAAGCTGAACATATGCACAACTCTACTCCTAGGTGTTGACCAGACAGAAGTGCATGTATTTGGTCACCAAAAGACACTCATGCCAATAGTAGTGCTAGCTATGAAAGCCCCCAACTGGGCACTACCCAAACGCCCACTCACTGAAAATGGACAGATACATTGTGCTATGTCCTCCAGGGGGAAGACTACATAACAAGAATGAAGGACTCACAACAACATGGATGAAACTCACAAAACTGAGCAAAAACAATGGACACAAAAGAGTGCCTACTGTGTGATTCCATATGATTCCATTTATACACAACTCAAAAACAGGCAAAACTAATTTCGGTGTTAGAAGTTGTCTTAGTCCATTCTGGCTGCTAAGTCATAGACTGGTGACTTATAAACAACAAACATTTATTTCTCACAGTTCTGGGGGCTGGGAAGTCCAAGATCAAGGTGCCAGCAGACTTGGTATCTGATAAGAGCCCACTTCCTGGTTCATAGATAGCCATCTTCTTGCTGTGTCCTCATATGACGGAAGGGGCAAGGGATCTCTCTGGGGTCTCCTTTAAAAGGGCATTAATTCCAATCACCTCTAAAGGCCCCACTTCCAAATACCATCACACTGGTGACTAGATTTCAACACATGAATTTGGAGGGGGGCACTAACATTCAATCTATAGCAGAAGTTGAGATATAGTTATTCTTGAGGGGTGGGCTATTGACCTACGTGGGCACAAGGCTGGGAGTGGGGCTGGTGTCTTTGGAGGGGCTGGGAGTGTTCAGTTTCGTAATTTGGGTGATGACTACATGAGTATGTACAATTTATAAAATATCAAAGTGTATATTTACTGCTTGTGCATTTTTCTTTACGTGTTTAATTCTTCAATAAAAAAATTAAAATATTTGCCCATATTAGACATTAATACAAATTATTAAAAAGACTTTGTTTACTTACAGAAGGTGTAGCTGCTTATTTTCAGCTTTATGTTGGTACAAACAATGATTTTGAACCTCATTTTCCTTATTTGTAAAGTATGGATGATAGTACCTGCTTCACAGTAGGTAACATAGGTGAAAGAGCTTTGAAAATGGTGAAATTGCATACAAATTGCTAGAGGGAGAATGCTTTGTCCCCACTCTTGATGTTTACTTTCTATTAGCACAATAGCCCTGGTCTCCCCCACACACTGCTCACTCCACCCAGGAGAGTGAAACTGATTGGTAAGTTTGGCAAGTAGAGTACATCCCTTTTCAATCTTTCCCTCTTGGAAAACCCCTGTCTAGTGCAAAAGGTTAGTGAACCTTAGAGAGGTTGAGTGCACTCTCCAAATTTAGACAGATAGTAAGTGACAGAGATATAATTTGAGCTCAGTTCTCTGATTACAAAGACCATGCTTTTAACCATTCCACATATGTCTGCCTGATAAGTAATGTGTTAAATATAAAGTAAACGCTGTGTTGTACGGTACAGCTAAGAATACAATAGCAATTCAGGGAAGGGAGTGTTCTCTGCAGGGATCAGTTAAGGATGACTACGGGAAAGACTACAGGGGTCGACTCCTGCTAAATTCTGTGCAAACCCCAGGAGCCAGCTGGAATGAGCGCTAACCTCCTTCCAGGCCACTCCAGAAGAGGTGTCTGTTATTGGCAAAAACAGCTAGCAGAGTTTACCACAGTGCCACTTGGCTGGGCCCCAGCACTTACCCAGTTTCCTACAGTTTGTTCTTTACCTCTGTTGTTGTTTGCTTTGAGTTCCTCCGGGATTGACCTCATAAGACATTCTAAGATATGAGATGGGGCAGGAATCCTATTTTCAAGCACCTGAACTCTGAGAATATGCAAAGGGCATGTTAACAGCCTTTCATATAGGAAGATTATTTATTTTTATTGAGGTGTAATTTATATTCAATAAACAGCATTGATCTTAGATGTTCAGTGAGCTGGGTTCTGACAACTTTATACAACCACTAACCAAAACAAGATATGAAACATTTTTACCACCCCAGAGGCATACTGTGTGATTTTGTATGTGTGTCTGACTGTTTTCACTCAACATAATATCTTTGAGATTCATCTATGTCATTGCATTTATCAGTAGTCTGTTTCTTTCTATTGCCAGATAGTTTTCCATTGTATGGATATACCACAATTTGGTTCTCCGTTCTCCCGTTGGTAGACATTTAGGTTACTTCTAGCTTTTGGCCACCGTGAATAAGGCCTTTGTGTGAACATGTGCTTTCATTGCCCTTTGGTAAATACCTAGGAATGTAACTGTTGTGTCATGTTTATCATTATAAGAAACTGCCAAACAATTGTCCAAAGCGTCGAACCATTTTACATTCATACCATCAATGTTGCTCTGCATCCCAAGGGAAAATTTTTTATAAAGCCAAACTATGATGACATCTTAGTAAAGAATATTTATCGCAGTGTCTAGGGCGGGAAGGATTTCTGTGGGAATCCTTTGGAGGGAGGAAAAAACAGCAAACAGAGGGGAGTGGATTGGCACTCACTAAATAGTATTCACCAGGAAGCCAGCCCGAGGGGACCACGTGGGCAGCAGGCTCCATAGCTACCAATCAAGGCTGTGTTCTCAGCTGATGACATTCATTCCACATGCCAGGCCCTCTGTCCATGATCCAAGCAATCTGGGCAACTTATTGTTTTTGCTCAAGTTGCGCTTCATTGAAATTCTTTCTGGAGTGTCCTTTTCGGTCACAAGTTCTCTTTCTTGTCTGAAAGCCAAGACCGTGAAGCTTAGTACAGCAAGGCTTTTTGAATTTGTGCTGCTGACTTCACCTCCAGTTGTGGTATCGACACTGGCTAACCTGCCCCAGCCCCTGATCAGCTTTCCCTGGACTTCTACGGGGTTGAGAGCAAGTTATTGTTCATCTTTTGGCCTCCTCCCCCCAGGTTACTTTTCGCAAGGTTTTGGTTTGTTTTTTATGCTATTATATTCAACGGAGGGTAAAACCTTTGGCTCTGCTTTAAGATGATTTCATTTTGAGACAAAACCTCATTCTCTCTGAGTTTTTCTTTTAGGATATCACAACAGAGGCCAGAAATAGTGTGGACCAGCCCCCAAAGGAATTAATCTTAATTTTCTTCAGGCATGGCTGATCCTGGCTATGTCATCTTATTGATTTTATCCTATTAGTAAAAATTCTTGCTGAAGTAGGTGACCGGCAGTCCTTATTCCTTAGCCAAATTCTGGATGATAGGCTGGGGCTCCAAATTTGGGCACAGCCAGGCTTCAACTCCTATTACTTACTCTATTCCTCTAATTGGCACTTGCTGCGAGTGCTTGGTGATAAAAATACAAGCCCCCATTTTCTTCTTCCTTCCCTTACAACGGAGGATTTGTCCCTCCTCCTGTCAAAGGCAAATTCTTCCACATATATTCTGGATCCTGTTCCATTCTGCTGTCTCAGAGAATGTATTTAATTGGTTATTATCTGCAGCAGAAATGATTGTGCTCCTAAATTCAGGTTTCTATCTGCCGTAGTTTATAGTTGTTGCTAGAAAGTGGCTGCCCAGCCAAGGCTATGTTCCCCAACTTCTCTTGCCTTTAGATGAGGCCATGCAACTAGTTCTTGTCAATATAATGTGATTAGAAGTGACATGAGTCACTTCTTGACCTAGTATCTTAAAAAGCAGGAATGCTTCTTTTCCCTTCCACTCACTTGGTACAAGGGGTACAGCAAGGTTGGAACCCACATATTAAAGATGAGCGATCCACAAGATGGCTGACGCCTGAGTCTCTGAATCTTCAGTTGGAGAGACCCACCTGCCATTAAGAACTTTTGTGACACCTTTATGTGAGTGAGAAACAAATTTCTATTGTGTGTGTTTGACCTACTTATATATTGCAGGGTTCTTTTGTTGTAGCAGTTATCATTGCCCTAATTAGCACATTATTTTTCTTTCATCTACATCTTCCACATTTCTCTCTGCTGGAATCTATCTATCTGCTTTCAGACATGACCAAGCATCTTCCACTTTTAAAAAAACCTTCCTGGGGGCCAGCCCCGTGGCCACTGGCTAAGTTTGCACACTTCGCTTCAGCGGTCTGGGGTTTCACTGGTTTGGATCCTGGGCGTGGACAATGGCACCACTCATCAAGCCATGTTGAGGTGGTGTCCCACATGCCACAACTACAAGGACCCACAACTAAAATATACAAGTATGTACTGGGGGGATTTGGGAGAAAAAGCAGGAAAAAAAGAAGAAGAAGAAGATTGGCAACAGTTGTTAGCTCAGGTGCCAATCTTAAAAAAACAAAAACAAAAAAAACCTTCCTGATCCAGCTATTCCACTTCTGGATATTTATACAAAGAACATGAAAGCATTAATTCAAAAAGATATATGCACCCCTGTCTTCATTGCAGCATTATTTACAATAGTCAAGACTTGGACACAACATAAGTGTCCATTGACAGATAAATAGATAGGGAAGATGTTGTGTATACATACAATGGAATACTACTCAGCCATAAAAAAGATGAAATCTTGTCATTTGCAATGATATAGATGGACTTTGATGGTATTATACTAAGCGAAATAAGTCAGACAGAGAAAGACAAATACTGTATGATTTCACTCATATATGGAAGATAAAACAACAACAGACACATAGATACAGAGAACAGATTGGTGGTTACCAGAGGGGAAGGGGAGTGGGGAGAGGGTGAAAGGGGCAAAGGGGCATACTTGTATGGTGATGAATGAAAACTAGACTTTGGGTAGTGAACGACATGTAATGTATACAGAAGTCAAAATATAATGATGTACACCGGAAATTTACATAATGTTATAAACCAATGTTGCCTCAGTTTAAAAAACAGTTAAAAAAACAATAACAACCCTCCTCTGACTCCACATTCCTGCTCAATTTTCTCATTACCTCCTTTCATAGACAATCTTATCAGGCAGGTTGTCCATGCACAGTCTTAATTGCTTGCTTCCCATTCACTCTCTACCCTAATCCATGTGGTTTCTTTGCCACCACTCCAATAAAGCTGCTCTTGCTGAAGTCCTCATTAACTGCCATGTTTCCAAATCCAGCAGACATTTTAGGGTTCTCATCGTAACTCTCAGGATTTAACAGAGTCCACCACACTCTCCTTCATGGCATCTTTTCTTCTGTTGATTCCTTGAAACAAATCTCTTAAGAGAATGACTCACAGGCATTTCAAATTTATCCTATCGAAAATTAATCTTCAACCCCTACCCCTCCATTTTCCCATATCTATAAATGGTATTTCCATCCACCCAGTGGCTCATGTCAGATATCTGAGGGTAATTTTTGACATAGCCTTCTTTCTCACCATTTGTAGCCAATTAGTCATCACATTCTGTCAATTTTACATCCTAATTTTTCTCAAATGTAGATACTCTTCTTCATCTCCACTCTTCCTCACAACCCCTTCCATTCTCCAGATGTATGCTTAAAAATATAAACCAGATAATGTCACTTTCCTCTTAAAATCCTCCAGAAGATTCCCACTCTACTTAGGATTAATTCTCTAATTCTTAGTAAAGCATACAGACTTTTATATGATCTTGCCCCGTCTATGTCTTTAGCCTTATTGAGCATCACTTGCCCTTTCTCATTATATTCCAGCTTTTCATTCAAATCTTTGAAATCTTCAAGTTTTTTCCTACCTCAGAACCTCTCTAACTGCAAGAGCAAAAACTAGCTCAAATAAACTTAAGGAAAAAAGGGAATATAGTAGCTCATGTAAGTAAGGAGCCTAATGTCCAGCTAACTTGAGGCATTGCTGATTCCAGAAACTCAAATTATGACCTTATTACTCTGTTGCTTCATCTTTTAGCTCCACTTGTCTTTGATTTGATTCCTTTCTAACACAGACTGTCATCATGGAGGCAAGATATCCACTGTCAGAGATGTCTATTTGTGTAGTGAAGAATTAACCTTACCCAAAGAAATGTCTAGCCTTTGCCTTTGGCTTCTCGGAGGCCCTTGGAATATCATGCTTTATAAGAATGTCTCTGTTTGCCTGAGGACCATAGGCCAGCCAGATAGTAACAATGTGAGTTAGACTGGAGGCTTGGAGCCACATCAACAATGTGACTTAGGGTGGAGACTTTGAGTCGTGTGCTATCAGTTAACCTCTGGAAGGGCTGCAGGCTGAGACAAGCCATGTGGGCAATCAATCATGTTTAGGTGATCAAGCCCCAATAAAAACTCTGGACGTTGAGGGTTAAATGAGTTTCCTGGTTGGCAACACTCTGTGTATTGTCACACAGAGAGTACTGCTATCATGACTCAAATCAGAGGTTCTCACAACACCCTACTTGAGTTTGATTAATTTGCTAGAGTGGCTCACAGAACTCAGGGAAACATTTGTGTTTACTAGTTTATTAAAGGATATGAGAAAGGATACAGATGAACAACTAGATTAAGAGATACATAGGGAGAGGTCTGGGAGGGTCCTGAGCACAAGGGCTCCTGTCTCCTTTGGAGCTGAAGTGTGTCATCCTCCTGGTGTGGATGTGTTTGCCAACTGGGAAGCTCTCTGAACCCGCAACTATTGAGATTGTTGTGGAAGTCCTCATGCAGGCATGATCAATAATTAACTCCATTGCCAGCCCCTCTCTTCTCTCTGGAGGATGGGGGTGGGGCTGAAAATTCCAAGTTTCTAATCGTGGCTTGGTCTTTTTCATGACTCCCCTATCCAGGAATCATCCAGGACTCTACTCATAGTCACCTCATTAGAATAAAAGATACTCTTATCACCCAGGAAATTCCAAGGAATTTAGGAGCTATGGTGTCAGGAACCAGAATCAAAGATCAAACATTATAACAAAAGATGCTCCTAGTACTCTTATCGCTTAGGGAATTACAAGGGTTTTAGGAGCCCTTTGCTGGGGTCTGGAGATAGATGACAATACATACTTTTTCTTTTATCTCACAAATAAAATATTTTCCCTATTTATAGATTTTCCCTATTTTGTGAATATTTCTGATTATTTGAGTTTTCAGCAATCTTTATAACACTCCTTGATTTTTAGTTAGTGACTTACTACATCCCCATTCTCAATCTCAATGGTTCTGGTGATATTTCCATCCCCAACCCAGAGATACTCTGTCCTATGACAGCCTAGCATTCTCCAGGCTGTAGATTTACTTAAGGGATGACACATGGCCCATAACAGCCTTTAAGATTCAATAAAAATCTTTGCTAAGGCTTCTGGATAGGGGTGGACACTCTTTCTCAATGGGCTTGAACCTGAGACAATTGATGCTGGAACTTCTGCAGTCATTTGCTCCCATTTGGAACCTGAGGCTGAAACTAATCAGTGGAGGGTAGCGCTGAGAGATGAAGAAAAACCATATCCTAATGATACATTTTACACTCTGAATCCAGCTGTGTCTAAAGCCCACACTCTCCCTGGATTCTAAGCTACACAATCCAATAAATTCCTTCTCTTGAGTAAGTCAGTTTGAGTAGAATTTTCTGTCTTTATTACCCAGAAAGCTCTTAACTAAAATATCCTATAATAATATACTCTCACTTGATCGCATTCCCATACTTTTTCTTGGGAGGAAGAGAAAGGAGTGGAGTTACAGCTAATTTCCTGCAAACTGCAATGTATATAACAATAGGATTGGCTACAAAAGAAACAAAAAACTGAGAAGTCATTTCACCAGGATTTAGTTGCACACTCTTTGTATGAAATGCTTTATTTGGTGCCATTCTCTTTCAGGTTAGTGATGAGAGGGCATCTTCTCTTCCCTCTAGGACAGACTTAATCCTTATTGCTGATCTCTTCCCTTGCCAGCTGACAGGCCTTCCAGAATTTCCCCCAGTGAAGTCTGATGCTCTAGATGGCCTTAACGCAGCTGAAATTCCCTCTAGCTATCTAGACCCACATCCTTCTCTTTTCTGTCAAATGTCATTGCAAATCTGTCCTGGAAATAACCTGCTGCAAGCCTTTCCAATCTTAGAATAGAATTTCCAGGTACCATCTATTTGCACATAATATACCTGTCCAAAAGTTAAGCCTAACTAATGACTCCCTTTTCTGATTGCCAGCCCTGCAGAAATAAGAACAGAGAGAAATTCTATAGGAATTCTTTTCAGGTCAGAAGAATCCAGTATACAGAACCATTTCGTTGGCAATAATGGTTTCAGCACAAGATGTTTTTAGACTTTCTTCTAAAATTTCAAAGCGTTCGATATCTCCCAGGACAAGATGAATTTAGTCTGTGCCCTGGTTAATGAATCCAGCAATTGATTTCATTTGCAAAATGATGAATGTTTCAACCTCCCAGGAAGCTAACGTTCCCGAATTGGACGTCATCCTTCCAATAGATGATAGGAACATAGTGAATGACAATGATTCGGTAGAACTTTTTTGTCATCAGTACTTATAAGAATTGACATAACAAGTTGTGAGGTTGTGCTGGTGCTTCTCAAAGGATCACAGCTTTTGAAAGGGGACAAGTGACCAAAGAATAGACATACACCAATCTCTTTCACATGTGAAGTGGCATAACTCGTGATAGTAATACTTAACACATGTGTGACCAAAGACATAGAACGACATCATTTTCTAAGCACAACAAAAATAAAAGGGAGGATTGCCATGTTCATCATTTTTTCCTTAAATATTCCTAGAATATACACAAAAATAGGAAGACTAAAAGAATGGAAGTCACATGGTTTACAGCAGAAAATACTCTGGGCTCAGAGTTAGGGGACCTAAACTTTGGCCCTGTTTGGTCCTCAGCAAGTCATTTCTATTTGGGCCTCTCCTCATGTCTGAAATGAAGTATTGAATAACTACAAAGGAAGCATCTGGCTGTGAATCTGGATTACTAAAACAGAGCACTTGCTGAGGTAACTCTTCTCAGTTTCAGTTCTGTACGTGCTCTAAACACAAAATGTTTATGTATCTCAAAGAACTTTGAAGATGATCACGGTAGCTAAAACGACTTGAGCTGTGAGAAAAGGAGAGCTTTAGTGTCAATATTCTTCATTCATTCACTCACTCATTCATTCATTCATTTACTCACAAATACTTTAGAGCACTTAATAAGCACCAGGCACTACTACAGGTGCTGAGATACAGCAGCGAACAAATCAAAGTCCTTGTCCTCCTAGAGCTTATTTTCTACAGGTGAAGATACATTATAATCAAATGAATATGTAAAATGGAGTGGGTCAGAAGGTGATAAGTGCTGTGTAGGAAAGCAGAGCAGAGTGAGAGATAAGGAGTGCTCGAGGCTGCCCTTCCATATACAGTGTCCCTGGAGAAGATGGCATTTGAAGAGAGACCTAAAGGAGGTGAGAGAGTAAGTCAGGTTATTTCCCACTTAGGAATAGCAAGTCCAAAGGCTCTTAGGTGGAAGTATGTTTGACATGTTTTACGAGCAGCAAGAAATCCTGGGTTGCTGGAGCACAGTGAGCAAAGGAAAGAGTGGGAGAAGATGAAATCAGAGGGAAGGAAAAATAGCACAAGAAGCTGGTCTCTGCTGTTTACTTGAATATGAATTGTCTCTATTCCCTTATTTGTGGATCCTTTGCTGCTAAAGTTGGGTAGGGGGAAATATACTGTTCAGTCTAATTGTAATATCTGTTTGGATGTGGGTGGGATCAGAACCTGAGAGTTGTCATCATTACCGGCCAGCAACACAAGTTGTTCCTTGGAGAATAAAACAGCATTTCCTTCATTTTCAGCAAAGTTTGACTTATTTTATATCAGGATCATCTGTCCTTCCTTTCCCCCCATTGTCCGCCTGCTAACTAAGATAAGCATGGTGGGACAGGCACTCAACATCCATTCTAACCTCCTTCATGTGTGTGTTCTGGTACTGCAGAGACTGCATATCTAAAAACCATGGAGCTGGAGTTTGGGATATGAAGTCATTGCACTCACATCAGTTAGGCAGGCGAAAGTAAGGCTTTCTGCTTCTCTCACTGTCTCTGTGGTCCAACATGCCTTTTCTGCAGCACATTCCAGAGTCCAGTTGCTAGTTTCACAGAGGGCACAAGGCAGGTACAAAGGTGGCAGCAGCAATGGCTTTCAGGGCCACATTATTACTTCCACTAGCCCTAAGCACTCTTGCCTTGATGGGCCCCTTCTTCCATTAAAAAAAAATAAAAAATTATATTCTAGGACTGCATTGGGATAAAGATGAATGTATTATTATTATTATAGAGTAAGAGATTTAATTCAGCCTAAAAGTTCATTTTTTTCTTCTGATGTTAAAAGAAATTAAAATATTTTTATAAGCTCTTAAAAGTTTTGCAAGCGCTAGGCACTGTCCCTACTGTACCTGTTGGATAAGTTGGCCCGATGGTGTTCAGTTCCCTGGATTGCAGCTAAAGCAATGAAGTCAACATTTCTAGAGGCAGCCTCTGAGCTCCCATCTTCCTGATTGTGGCAAGGGAGCAGCTCTTGGGAAGGTTGGTTTGCTGTATTGTTCTAGGAATCATTTCTGGAAACCCAGCTTTTCCTAAGGTTTTGTAAGCACGCAACTCACTATGTTAAATCCAAACTGGATTAAATAACCAGAGTGATTTCCATTTTCTGCAATTAAATGTAATTGATGGAACAAGGGTTTATATCATTATTCTCATGAATTCTTCAAATCTTTTCCTTATCCTCAAATTCCCAATTCAGTCAGGCCTGCCCTTCTCACCCCATTTCTGTTCTCCCTCACTCTTTTACCATTTCATCTTTCACTGCAATCTTTGGAATTCCCATTCCACTGTGGGGAAAGTCCCTAAGTCCCTGTATTAGTCAGGGTTCTCCAGAGAAGCAGAACCAATTAGGGTGTGTGAGTATGTGTATGTGTTAGTGTGTATCTAGATATATAGATCTAGTGTATATATCTCTATCTCCATCTCTACATCCCTATCTACCTGTCATCTCCATCTATTTACCTATCTTTCTAGAGAGAGATTGATCTAAGGAATTGGTTTATGTCATTGTGGTGACAGGCAAGTCCATGGTCTGCAGGGTGGGCCGGCAGGCTGGAGACCCAGGGGAGAGTTGACGATGCAGTTCAAGTTCAAGGACAGTCTGCTGGCAGAATTCCCCTTCTTCAGGGGAGGGGCGTCTTTCTCTGTCAAGGCCTTCAGTTGATTGGATGAGGCCCACCTGCATTATGGAGTGTGCTCTGCTTTACTCAAAGTCTGCTGATTTAAATGTTAATCTCATCTAAAAAATACTTTCACAGAAACACATAGAATAACATTTGACCAAATATCTGAGTGCTGTGGCCTAGCCAAGTGGTCACATAAAATTAATCGTTACAGTTCCCATGAACATAAATCCATTTTTTACCTCTTTCTTCCTTCTGGCCTGAAACACGCTCTCCTGTGAAATCACTGTTCTCCCAATGGTTCTTAGCATGAAGGCCTCATCTTCTCTCACTTCCTCAAATCAGAGGGTGAGGTGGAGTGCCAGTTTTCGTTCCTCTCTCCAGTGTGCTTTCTCACTCTCTCACTACCCTCACCCACTCACATCTGCTGTTCTGGTGAAGCCTGTACCATCCTCACCACTGTGACTCGCAGGATCTGTTCTCACTTCCAGAGACTCTTCCAGCTGACTCATGTCCCTTCACCAATACCCTGTCCCTTGACATCATTTTTAGGGACTTCAAAATCTATTTTAACTTTTCAGATTCTTTGACCCGATACACATTTCCTAGGCAAAACACCCCCACCACGTCTGTGGCCCACCTTAGTGGAGTTACACTCAGGGTTTGCACAGATCTGTTTCTGAGATTTATGATCCCATTTGCAGCCACAGCCTGCCGTCTCCTGCACCCCACCCTGTTAAGTCCATCTCCAGCATCTCCGGCATCTATCCTGCTTCACACAGTCTATGCTATTTCATTCACTAATTCTCTTTGTCTTCACTGCTTCCTATCTTGCTTGGTAGAATCATTGACTCCTGTGTGTCCCCACATCCTAGACTTGACTTGCAAAGAACTCATGGAAATAAATGTAAAGTAGTAGTAGCGAGTAGCAATAACTTGGTAGACAATAATTAGATGGGAGCTTTTCCTCCTCTTCTTAATGCTCCTGTTCCTCGTCCTCCTCTCTCATTCATTTTCTTCTCTCATGTTTCCAAGTGACTGCGTATTTTTGGAGGAAAATGCAGAACTCTGAAGATACGGTTCCTTTCCTACCCAGTAATATGTACCTTTTGCTGCACCATGGCTCCTGCCTCTCCATTTCCCTTGAAATCTCTCGGCAGCTCCCTGGTACACCAACACAGAGAATTCACCATTCTAGATTATTTCTACCCTCAACTCCTCCACCCAGGAAGCTCACAAAGTTACATATATAGTTACACCTCCTACTTTACCATGATGCTGAAAATAATCCTTCCTATTTTAGGATGGTTTCTCCCAGAAACAGACCCTAAAACAAGGACCCATGGATCCCAGGAGGCACTGGAAGGTGACTGCAGAACAGGGAAGGAAGCCAATACAGGGTGTGTTATGAGCAGTTTATTATTGCTGGAAATCGGGGCTCCTTCTCACTGTGGGGCAGGGCGGGGGTTGGGGGTGTCTCTGGGAGGCAGTGTAGGTCATGAGTCAGAGCTGTCCCATCTGAGAGGGGAGTCATGGGGAACACTCTTCATCTAAGACTGGTTTCCACCACTCTTCCCTGCCTCCATTTCTATTGACACGGCTTTCTAAAGCTTTCTAGGCCAGAATTGTACTGTTTTCATCCAGAGGCCCTAAAATAATTTCTAAGAACAAAGATCAGATATAATGCAATTTTCAGAATAATCATTGCGTGGTAATTTGTATTGTAATGTAATAAGTGCTCAATTCTATTCAACAATTATGTATAAGTTACCTAATAGGAACCAGACACTGGGCTAGATGCTAAGAATGCAATGATGGACCACAAATATTCACTGACAGAGGGCATGAATCAATGAAAGACATGGTCTAATTTTGAATATGAAATATACCACATTCTCAAACTGACTTTAATTATATGGAACTATCACCTAATTATGGCCACTTAACTTTTGCAATTAAGATGAATCTAGTACTCAGTATATTTTTTCTCAGTCTGGATCTGCCTAGATTTATTTCAAACATTTAACACAGTAGATGACGTTGATGTGAAAAGAGCAACTCTTCGTAGGATTGTTGTGAGAATTAAATGAAATAATAGGGGCTGGCTCCGTGGCTGAGTGGTTAAAGTTCTACGCACTCCACTTCAGTGGCCTGGGTTCGCAGATTTGGATCCCAGGCATGGATCTATTCCACTCATCAGCCATGGTGTGGCAGCATCCCACATACAGAAAATAGAGGAAGATCGGCACAGATGTTAGCTCAGGGCTAATCTTCCTCAAGCAAAAAAGAAAAGAGGAAAATTGTCAATGGATGTTAGCTCAGGGTGAAACTTCCTCACCAAAAAGAAAGAAAGAAAGAAATAATAACTGCTAAATCCCAAGCATTTCATATAGTTTATTATATTCGCCTGTATTCATAGACTGTGAGTTCCATGAAAATAGACTCTAATTTATTTTATTTACTTAAAAAATTTTTTTCCATCTTTCTTGAGATAAGTTGAGATATTGAGATAATTGCCATATTGTATCAGTTTAAGGTGTACAATATAGTGATTTGATATACGTATATATTATGAAATAATTACCACAGTAAGTTTAGTTAACATCCATTGCCTCACATACTTACAAACATTTTTCTTGTGATGAGAACTTTTAAGATTTACTCTCTTAGCAACTTTCAAATATACAATACAGCATTCTTTTTTTTTTTTTTTTTTAAAGATTTTATTTTTTTCCTTTTTCTCCCCAAAGCCCCCCAGTACATAGTTGTATATTCTTCGTTGTGGGTCCTTCTAGTTGTGGCATGTGGGATGCTGCCTCAGTGTGGTTTGATGAGCAGTGCCATGTCCGCGCCCAGGATTCGAACCAACGAAACACTGGGCCGCCTGCAGCGGAGCACGCGAACTTAACCACTCGGCCACGGGGCCAGCCCCTACAATACAGCATTCTTAACTACAGTTACCATGCTGTATATTACATCCCCAAAACTTATCTATCTTATAAGATATTGATTTATTTTAATTTACCCATGTGTATCCAGCTTTTCAAATAATGAGTAGCATATAGTATGTCTTCAATTCACATTGATGGGCTCAATGGACAATACAGATATTACTCCAATTTTACAGATCACATAAACACTCAGAGAGATTGAATGATTTCCCCAATTTCTCAAAGCTACTTGGTAGAAGAGTTAGGATAAATGAGGTCTTTCTAGCTTCACTGTACCTAAGGGGCTCTATAAAGCATGCAGCACTGTGCTGAGCGCACAGTAGGCCATCGATATGTGTTATTCATTCACCACTGCCTTCTTAAAGACATCTCTGCCATTGGCTTTCAGGAACAAAAGGCACCTCTATTGCTTCTCCTCCAGAGCTCTGCATGATCATCCTGATCTTCATTGGGTTTCCTCTCGACTCCTGTTCCGCTCCCACTCCAGAGGCAGTGGATTCTGCCACAGCTCAGGTCCCGGCCCTGCTCTGGATGTTTGCCTGTATGACTGCAATCACTTCTACTCTAAACTGCACCCACCAGTGACATGACCTTTAGAAGGTGCCAAGTCCTCAGTGAGGGGGAAACAAAGACTAAAAAGTCGCATACTTCCTGCTGGAAAACTATAGGAAGCACGAAACCAGGGAAATTATGTAAGTCTTGGTGAAAAGTTTATTCAGTGTTCCGACTCTGCCCTTTCTCCTGTGCCCTGCCTCGGCACATTCTAGAGTTCTCAGCTTTTGATAGCACAGTGCTCAGCAAGCAGAAGAGACGCAATAACTGTTAACTTGTGGTCTGAGAGCCTGCTGACCAACTTTATCAGGTTTAAAGCTACCATCACTGCTTTCTTTATCGAGGCGGCTTTTGTCCCATGATAGATGATTTTATATTATGGATCTGTAAAGGGACGTATTTTCACTTCAATATTTACAACTGTTAGATGCCAGGCATGTATTGGGAAGTTGCTCGGGGCCTGAAGCAAGAGGGTCTGTGAGACATCCAAGTTTCTAGACTCTTCTCCCCTTGGAAAACAGGTCCCTAAAGTAAAGAGTTTTGCAACTTTTGCTACTGTAGCATCAAGGCCCCATAGTGAGAGAACCGAACACATGGATTTTGGAGCCATAGACATCTCAGTTTGTATTGTGGCTCCAGAACAAGCCAGTTGTATGATCTAGGGTGGCGCTTAACCTTTTTAAGTTTTCCTAGCCTCAGTTGTGGGGGTAATGTGACCTGCCTCATGGAGTTGTTGTGAGGTTAAAATGAAATAATGTGTATAAATCGCTCATCATGAATGTTAAGAAAACGGTGCCTATTATTGAAACATGGGGACACCTGAAGGGACCTGCGCAACCAACACCTACTGGGTCTTCAGGTCTGTTTGCTGAGAAGAGAATATGAGGTCTTAAAGCCAAAGTCCAAGAGAAGCCGAATCTTCCCTCTCTGCAAGGGAGTCAAGAATGTGGTGGTGTTGTTAAGCTGTGGAAGTTCCCCTTGGTTATTACACAGTACACTCAGTCCTTTGTTGGTTTCCCTATAAGTATTAATAGTAAAAGCTTTGAAACCAAAAGATCTTATGCATGTGCGTGGTATAACAAAAGAGAATGGGAAATCAGGGAAAGGTGTAAGTAATATCCAATTATCACTCTATTTAAGATGTTGTCTTAGGTGCTTTTTGTTAGGTAACTTTTGTTACCACATTTAATTCTTCTTATCTTCCATAACAGATCTAATCATTCCTTCCTCGGGGCCTTCCTGGTACTATCAGTTAGATAAAATAATACTCTCATCTTTTTTTTCAGTTGAGATATAACTGATCTATAACATTGTGTTATTTTCAGGTGTGCAACATAATGCTTTGATATTTGTATATATTGTGAAATGATCGTCACAATGTCTAGTTAACATCCATCACCACACAGTTACACTTTTTTTTCTTGTGATGTGAACTTTTAAGGTCTACTCTGTTAGCAACTTTCAAATATACGATAAAGTATTGCTAACTATAGTCACCAAGCTGTACATTACATCCCCAGAACTTACTTATCTTACAACTGTAAGTTTGTACCTTTTGACTATCTTCTTCCATTTTGCCCAATCTCCTAGCAACCACTGATCTGTTCCCTGTATGCATGAGTTCGTTTTTTCTTAGATTCTACATATAAGTGAGATCATACAACATTTGTCTTTTGCTGTCTGACTTATTTCACTACTCCCACCTTAGAAACAGAAGAAATGGTGGATCAGCATCACCAAGTAATTTGCCCAAAGTTACACAGGAGGTAGGTGGTATTTGAACCCGGAGTGTGACTCCAAAGCCAAGAGTCTTTCGTTAATACCTAGGAAGGGAATGGTCAGGGAGACTTTTTCCTGAAGAAAGAAGTCAGGACCATCACACCAAAGAAGCTAACAGCAGCCCAGGAGAAGCAGGACAACCACAGAGTCCTCAGAGGAGAAACCAGAGAAAGATCTGGGGAATTTCCCCATAGGGGCTTTCTTTGGGTGGATTATAAACTCTGGGAAACCTTGGACTTCCCAAGAAGTTTCTGGCTGTACCTGACCCAGAAAAACAACATGCCAAAACCCAGAAGAAAGAGTGAGGAGAAAATCAAGAAGGAACAATTTGCTGTCTGGTGGCCAGGGAAGGTCTCCATATTGAAATAATTAAAAGTAGACCAAACAGTGCGAAATCTTCTTGTCTCATCAACATTGCTAAAGTCAGCCGGAAATTAAAGCTGAGGGCATAGGAAGAGACAGGAGGTAGAGAAAGGAAGGAAGCTGCTTTTCTCCCTGTCACCAATTCTTCTTTCCAGAAACACATCTGGATGAATTAGAGACATTCTCCAGTCATTGCTGTTGAGTTTAGCCTTACAGTGATAGAAAGCTAAGGTGTGGGCTGGTACACAGAAGAAGTGAACAACCGTTAGGGACCCTGGGCTGGGTGGCCCTGCCTGAACATTGCAGTACTTCAAAAGTCCTGAGGTTGGAAGCGAGGCACAGGAAGAGCCAGAAAAGTAGGACCATTCCCAGTTGAAGTCATTCTGTACCACCCACTTCCTGGGAAAGACTCAGCTTTGAGTGTACACAAGATGGATCTTACACTGGCCCTAATCCATATTGGGGAGGTCTACATGGCTCTCATATTACCAGACAGTATCTGGAAAATACGCAACATAATGAGCATCTATTCTGTGGGTTCCATCAAAACCGAGACTTAAACTGGTCTCTAGCTATCTTCAACAGACAAGATCCAAAGATAATACTTCCGAAATCAGAGAGAAAAAGAGAGTGAGACTGAGAGTGAGGGAGACAGAGAGAGGCCAAACTTTCCACTAGATACCTCAGAAACGGGAAAACAAGTGAAAATTCAGGATGGACTCTTGATACTCAGTGCCCAGAGAAGGCCTCTTCACTGAGGCTTAATGGCCCACTTATCCCTTGCACTGTCTGCTGCATGATTTTCCAATATAATGAAATAATACATAACCTAGGCAGTTCTTGGGAGCTTGTTCTCATCTCTGTACCAACCTTTATGCCTTCAAAATCCTGACAATTAATTCCTTTAATACCTAGCTCATGGGGCCGGTCCCGTGGCCGAGTGGTTAAGTTTGTGCGCTCCGCTGCAGTGGCCCAGTGTTTCACTGGTTCAGATCCTGGGGGCAGACATGGCACCACTCACTGAGCCATGCAGAGGCAGCATCCCACATGCCACGACTAGAAGGACCAGAACTAAGAATATACAACTATGTACTGGGGGGCTTTGGGGAGAAAAGGAAAAAAAAATCTTTACTACCCAGCTCAAAGTTTCCACTCCCAGTGAATTCTTCCCTGACATCTTATCAAGCCTTTGTTTGAGCTCTAGGCAACTTTTAATAACCAAACTTTCTTATACTTCATATAAAAATGTTTTTAAGTTATTAAACCAATAAATTGTTAAAAACTTACAAAACACAACTTAGAAAAAAGAAGAAAATGAGTCATCTATAATCCTACCACTCAGAGATAAACAGTTACCATTGTCATGTATGGTCTTCCACTCTTTCTGGTTTTTTTTTTTTACTATTTCCTCAACATGCTTTTTTTTCTATTTAGCAAAATATCATGAGTACCTTTTTTTGTATGTCTATCTATCTATATCTATAAATTTTAATGGTGAGTAGTAAGTAGTCCATAGTATTTTTAATAGCATTGTTACATAGCATATCACACTTTAGTACAGTTAATAAAAATTGGTAGCACTTACATAGCGCTTCCTGTATGCTGGGCTATTCTAAGCACTTACTTGCATTGATTCATTTAATTTGTGTAATCCTAGGTGGTTGGTTTAATTATTACTATATTAATTATACTAGATTGGCTTCAGACTAATAAGCACTGTCCTATATGATTTTAACAAAAGTCATGAATTATGCCTCTAACAATCAGCAGTTTTTTCAAATATCTTATTTGTTAGCTCTAGAAAGCAGGGAACAACAGTGTGAGAATCTTGTCTGAAGTCAAACAGCTGTGAAGTGGGGTAACCAGGTCTGCCTGACCCCTAAACCCATCCACCACTGCCACCACTACCACTACCTCTACCATCACCACCACCACCACCATCACCACCACCACCGTCACCACCACCACCGTCACCACCACCACTGTCACCACCACCACCGTCACCACCACCACCGTCACCACCACCATGCTGCCTTTGCTGATTAGCCAGGTAACTATCTTTACTCCTCCTTCCTTATTGTCCAGATTATCAACTCCTTGAAGTCAGGAAATGTAGAGGGCTATTCATCTTTATTACCCCAGCCCCTAGCATAGTTCCTGGACCATGGTTACCATGCAATAAATGTTTGAAGGAGCAACCAAGGAAGATACTTTGCATGAAGACATCAGTTAGGACCTGTTTAAATAGAATTTTCAGTGCATGATCTGGGTTTTTCTTTGCAGAGCTTGCTCTCTAACATAAAACAAAACAAGAAGTTTAAATTTTATGCATTAGTAATCTCTAAACCCCATGTGAGGAGCATGGCCAGGAGCACCGATATAGGCCAGTTATGCCCTGGCTTGCGCATTTCTCTAAAGGGAGGTGTGAACTTGGCTCATTCTCACCCACTTCCCACCAGGGACCTTTGTTCCGCCCACCTTCTGCCCCACTGCGGCATGCTCCTTTGTGTAGGAGCTGATTTGATCTCAATGTCCTTTTTCAAAGTTCTCTTTTGCCTGGTGGTTGATATCGTATCAACTGTTACTGCAGGGCGTGCTCAGAGCTCTGCAAGTCGCCCTGGGCCATTATTTATTGCCAACCCAGTTCCACAAAACTCGTGTGGAAAGAGGACTCGTGTAGGTTTTGACGGCCCGTTTTCTCTAACGCGTGGTTCTATTTTAAAACACATACGGCTGAACGGGCTGTTTCGGTGTCCCGGGTTTGGGGGTCTGGGATTTCTTTTTACAGTTCACTGCAGCAGCCATTCAATGCTGCTCCTACTCTCCTTCTCACTTGAAATTCTCCTCTCTCCCACTTTTGACTTTGTAAAATCCACTGAAACAGGCAAGCTCTGGTCTCAGAGCAGGGCTGACCCTCTGGTAGATGAAAATGGCAGAGAGCTGAGTTTGTTGAAAATGGAAGAAATACAGCATTAGTAAAATGGCATAAGCACAAAGCGACTAATACTTGCTTCACTTGCATAGTCCCATGGGAGACACAGAGAGTGGGTGGGAAAGATCTGAGTTTGTCAGTTTGCTGGGGTTGAAAGAAATCTGGGGTACTTTCCGTGGTTCATAAAATACAAGGTTTCATAGACAGGAAATGGCCAAGAGGTCTGCTTTATCTTCTTTCCTAATTACAAACTAGAAGAGTTTGCTTTAAAACCAAAATCCCCCAAGTGATTCAAGCATAAGCATTTGTAAGTCTTCCACAGCAGGTCAGAGAACAACAGCTAATGTTTATTGAGCACTTAAAGGATGCAGGTCCTGTGCAAGCGCTTTACCTAAACCGACTTACTGAAACCTCACGCCTATCTGAATGTGAAGGATAAATGCTATTGCCCTCCGGCTTCACAGAAAAGGAAACTAAGGCACAAACAGGTTAAATGAGTTGCTCACTCACATGTCACACAGTTATCAACTGGTGGGCAGGAAATAAGCCTGGGGAACCTGTCTTCAGATCCTGCACCCCTACCCACTGAAGTGCATACATTTGACTCCCATTGTTGGAGGAAAGGTTTGACAAGATAACACTGATTTCAGTGAGCATTTTCCTTGAAGACTTCCAAGGCCAGTTTTAGAGTTTCTATCACTGTGTAGGACTAATAAGTATCATTTATTTATTCTACTACTGCTTACTGAACTCCTACTGTTTGCTATTTGCTGGGCAAGGCTATGCCGATGCAATTACTAGTAACTACTTCTGATTGAATTAAACTCTTCACATGCTTTCTTTCATTTGATCCTCACAACAACTCTGTAAGGTAGGTGCTGCTGTTATCAAGTAAAGAATTGAATTATAAGGATTGTCAAATCCTTCCTGCCAGAAATGCTGCTATAATAGGTTGTGGAGCCAGGATTTGGACCCAATTTGATCTGACCCTAAAACCAATGCTTTAAAGACAAAGTAAAATTGTAGAAACTGGAGGTTATCAATATGACACAAAATTAGGGAAATGGAAAAAGGAGAGGATACAGAGAAGAAAAGTCTGAATTATACTATTTAAACACTTCCTTCAATCTGCCCTTACCAGTAGGCTCTCCAGCTCCTCCTACTCAGAATCTTCATTTGTCGTTTTCGCAGCTTCTAATGAACGGACCAAACATCCTATCACTCTAGAACGAGGTGTACAAATCTCCTGCCTTCTGCAGTTCCCCAATCAGAGTCCAGGACTCTTTCCAGCTGGCTAATTTTCTCCTCCGTCACAGTCTTCAGGGACTAAATTTAGTGCTTAATGAGATGACTTGAATGTACCCACTTAGGCGGGTGATCCACGGAGGAGTTAATACACATTTCACACAAATGCAGATGGTCCTGGGAATCGGGAGAAACCAGGGGATTAAATTAAATGACCCATATGTTCCATTAAGAAGGATTTTACAGCAACAATAAGATGCCTGGGCCATAACAAACCTTCTATAGATAATCTAATGAAGATGTTTCTGAACAGCTCATATTTGGCCCAGTTATTCTGAAGCAATTAAAGCAGGTTTTGTCTTCGGGACACAGAGCCATGGGGTCCACTTTGAACTCAATCTGCCACCTTGTGGAAATTGGAGGCAATAAAAAAACATGGCCCTTGGACCATACACTGTAATAACAACATGAGGTAGGCGAACATTTATTGAGGGCTTATTATATGCTATGCACTATGCTGAACACCTTTTCAATGTTTTCTCATTTAATTATCAAAATAGCTTTATGAGATAGAAACTATTATTGTCCCCATTTTAAAGGTGAGGAACACGTGACTTAGCAAGGTAAAGTAACTTGCCTAGTCACAGATCTGGACAGCATGACGCCAGGGCCCATGCTCTTAACCACGGCACTGCCCCGTGTCATGTACTGTCCCTCTCATTCTGGTATGGCATTGAGATGAGTGCTGTAGTTCTTTGGAAGAATCACTAACCACCACGCTCCATCCTGAGCTAGCCGTGCTCCACCAGAATCATCGGAAATACACTTTCAGCAGCTCCTAGCTGGTCCAGCATATAGGAGGCAAGAAGGATAAGAGCAGAACGGTTGGAGGGGGGAGATTTCCTTGGAGTGTTTTTATTATCCCAATGTTCCTTTCTCTTTACAGGGTCCTCTCAAGTGATCACCACTCCCTTTGCGTTCTCACCTTCCTTATACTCATTCATGCACAGATACCAAGTGACTTGGATCCCAAACTTTGGTTTCCCCACCGTGTATCCTTGGGCTAGTAACCTAACTTCTCTGAACCTCATTTTCTTCATCTGTACAATGGGTATAATATTGATACATATAACCATGCTTTGTTCCACAAAGTGCTTAAGACAGTTAAATGGTATAACATCTCTGAGAGCAAAAGAGACATAAAATATCTAGCATAGTACTTGGCACATAGTAAGTCCTCCGTTCATACACACATCAATTCTATAACTCTAAATCACATTTGAATGACATTCTGTAGTTTTCTAATCATTGTTTCCTGGGCTTCTTGCAACAACCTGGTACAACTTGCAGGAAAGATGTATGACCCTGCTGTACAAATCATTATCATTAAAATTTATTGTGTATCGACTATGAATTTATGTACCGTGTACACAAGTCATACACAATTTGTGGACTTGTGTACTGTGAATTTGTGTATTGAGTACCTACTGTGAATTTACTGGTACCTAACCAGAGAACTGGGTTAGGAATTTAGAAACATAGAACATATTCATTGACATTTACAATGGTTTAGAGGATGGCCCTTTCTATAAGATTACCCAGTGAATCCCTGGGAAAGCAAGAGAAAAGCCCAGGTTCTTCCTAGTTTTGCGTTTTTGCCATTACACTCTGCCCCTTACTGATTGGAGATGACGGCTACTGCTGTGGCCACAGTGGGCACCATAACTTCAAAGAAGCTCAAGGGATAGGGAGCCAGATAAAACTATGCTTCCCCTACTTCCTTCAATTTGGTTGTCTCCTAGAACTTGTATTTATGATTTACACAATGGAATGATATATAGCAGCCAATAAAAATAAAATACCTAATATGCAATGATCTGGATATCAGTTAGCAAAATAATACTAAGTGAAAAAATAAATTCCAGAGATTACATACAGCATAAGACTCATTTAAATAAAGGAAAAAAATTAAATGAAAAACGCTATAAAAAGAAAGTAGGGACCGGCTCTGTGGCATAGTGGTTAAGTTTGGCATGCTCCACTTTGGTGGCCCAGTTTCACAGGTTTGGATCCCAGGTGCAGACCTACACCACTGTCAGTCATACTGTGTCAGCGATCCACATATAACGTGGACGAAGACTGGCACGGATGTTAGCTCAGGGCTAATCTTCCTCAGGAGAAAAAAAAAGGAAAGAAAGCAAAGGGACAATGAATGTGGAATCTGGGATGGTGGTCACACTGGGTGGGGCGAGGCAGGGAGGACGGGAGGGGAAGACCACATGGTTGTGGTAGATTATCGTCAAAGTCTTAGTATTTATGTTGGAAGGTGGTTTCAAAAGCACTCATTAGGTTATAGAAATAAGGAAAGAAAGAGAAGAATGAATGAGAGGAAGAACAATGCAAAGAAAAAAAGAGAAGGGAGGAAGGAAGGAAGGAAAGACAAAAAAATTGTGTGGGAGAGCTCTAGTAGAAGAAATTATTGTTCCAGGAGAAAAGAGAACACAATGTCAAAATCCAAGGAGGATAGAGACTCCTTCTCCGTGACTTTGAAGCAGGTGGCCAAGGTTAATATCTCGTAACGCCATCTCAGGAGTTTAGTTTGATGTTAAGTAAAGGAGAATCTATATGCATTTGAACTGTTTGCTTCTCCACAAGTCCCAGTGACCCGGCCAGCTCACAAAATATTTCTCTCCATGGTGATGGGTAGTTTGGAAAAAGGACTCTCTATGTGGGTAAAATTTCTGAACTTTTCTCCAAGGCTGCCCACAGTGCAATGATACTAGTTTCTTTTCCCAGAAGCTGATATACTTACAAATGGTTAAATAGCCACCCCAAATTCACTTAGACAGCTCAAATGCACAGAGGAAAAAGAACTTCATTCATTCAACAAAGATTTATTAAGTGCCTCTTATGTGCCAAGCATGTTCCAAGCACTAGGGTACAAGCGATGAATGCAACAAAAATCCCTGCATTCAAAGGCTTACATCGGCCCTGGGATGGGATAAATTCTAAGGCAAAATAGTGATTAAGAGCCTGAACACTGGACTTGGGCTGCTTGGGTTCAAATGCTGGCTATTCTGGTGGGCAAGTTACTTAATTTCTCTAAGCTTCCATTTCTGTCTCTGTGAGTTAGTACCTACATTGTAAAGCTCCTTTAGGATTAGTGAATTAACATACACTACACTGTTTAACATAGTGCCTGGTACACAGTAAACACTCAATGAGTATTAGCAATGATTTACTGCTTGTGATACACTCATTCACTGGATCACTAAAGCCAAAATCGTGGGGGCATACTTGACACATGACTATGTTGATTACCGTGTTCTATAATTTTATCTCCTAAACCTTGCCATTCTATTAGTTCAGGCTGGCATTTTAGTATTGATTATAGAACTAACTTGCCAAGTGGGCTCCCAGTCTCTAGCTTTCCTCTCATACATTCTTCCTCCTTGATCAAAAATTTGACCACATCGCTCCCCTGATTGAAATCCTCCTGGGGGCCGGCCCCGTGGCCAAGTGGTTAAGTTCTCATGCTCTGCTCCGGCAGCCCAGGGTTTGACTGATTCGGATCCTGGGCGCAGACACGGTACTGCTCATCAAGCCATGCTGAGGTGGCGTCCCACATGCCACAACTAGAAGAACCCACAACTAAAATATACAACTATGTATTGGGGGGCTTTGGGGAGAAAAAGCAGAAAAGAAAAGAAAAGAAATCCTCCTGGAATGCTCCTTCTAGGACTTTCCTTTGCTTGTGAACTCTTTAGCTTGGTATATGAGACTTCATAAGCTGGCCTCCACCTATCCCTGGTCACCTCTCTTTGTACCTTAAGCCTTCACCACGCTAAACTTTGGGTAGAGCTGTGTGTACACCATGCTACTTCATAACTCTGGGACTTTGCAAGCGTTCTTACCTGTCTGGAGAACCTTTCTTCTTCTATTTTAGTGGTGAAGTTTGTGACCTTCAGTAGGCTGAATTCCCGATCTTGCCTCCATACCATTTCTGTCTCATACAATGTCATTTCCCTGAATGCATGTAGTACATACTGTGTAGTGTTTATCTGTCATGTGTCTCTCTCCCTGAGCAGATTTTGAGCTCCCTGGCAAAAGGAAATGAGTCTTAGTCCCCTTGGTGTATACAACATTTACTTAGCACAGGGCTTGGTAAACTGAAGTCTGTTCACAAATAGCTACAATGCTGCCATGACCATTTTGGTGTTCCTTGGTAACAATAATGATAACATGGTAACTGAACACTCACTATGTCCAGGCACAGGGCTAAGTGCTTCACAGGCATTATCTTACTTAATCTTTAAAAACAACCTATCAGAAAGACAGGTGCTGTAATTATCACCATTCTACAGATGAGAAACTTTGGTTTAGCAGGATTTATTAGTTGCCCGGGTCACAGAACTAGTAAATGGTAGGACACGAAGTCAAAACCAGGTGTGTTGGACTCTAAATCCTCGAGTTTTATCCCCGTAAGCATTTAGGAAACCCCAGAACAAGAAATAACTTCTCTATCTTTCTGAAAGTTCTGAGAAGTGTTCACTAGAACAATGTATTGATTAAAAGCTCTGGGTTCATACATCACTACTGCAGTACGATCATTTCTATTCTAGTCCAGACTAATAACTCCAACTGGAATTTTTCACCTTATATATTTCATATTAGTCGAGATATTTCTTATTAGGTACCTTTCAAAGATAACATGAAGGATTTTTTTAAATGCATAGTTTTACAAATTTATTTTAGAGGAAGAGGAAACCTTAGAGACTTGATTCTGAATACCCATTCTGGGAAAGTAATATTTAGCATTAAATAACCACAATTCACGCTTGCCATATAGACGGGAAGTGGTTAGGTTAATAGTTCAGCAGATGTTTTCTGAGGGCTAAAATAACTTACTGTGCATTGCCACTCCTATAGCTTGATCACAACTAGAAAGGGCAGGCCAGGATTACATATGTCTTTATTTTTATTCCTTTCTTAAGATGAATGTGCTTAACAAGGTAATAGATAAATTGAAGCAGCTAAAGCTTTTATAACAAAAATGTGTTTAAAAATATCATTAGTTGTTGGCAGCAAGTATCAAACAACGTTGGTAGACACTAAAAACAGATAAATTACCTTTAACAAAGACAACAACTTATATTACCCTGCTTTTATATTTAATGTTTTAGAAAGATATAAAGATTCTCACTTCCTAAGCAGAAATATAATTCGGATAGGATTAGCAGATCCTTAATGCCATTTTAAAATTTCATTTATAAATGATTACATTATGAATTAGATGCTGTAAATCACTTTGTTTCTGTTGTTGTTATGGAACAATGAAAATTTCAGTTAGGAAAACAGGGTGCTGTTTACACTTGCTCGTACTTTTAAATATTGTAAGAAGTAAGCAGAGCTGTTGGAAAAGGCCACCATGGCAGAAGTCGATCTTTGGAGATTATGTTCTTGACTCAGTCATCTCCTCCACAGATCTTTAAGAGTGTGATTTCATAGTTTCCAGAAGTATCCGACTGCAAAGAAGAGGACAGATGGAGAATAGGATAAGTAATGAGGGAACCATAAATGAATCAAATCCCACAGCACTAGGGGATTTACTGGGATGTGAGACTCATGACCTGTACCATTTAGTAAAATGCACTTATACTTCCATCATTCATTCACATCTGAGTGTAATTATGTTCCAGCCTAGCATCTTCTTTACAATATATAATGTTTGAATTCTTCATGATATATTGCAATTAAATTTCAACTTGGGTAAAAAAAATAAGATTGCATCATTTATATAATATTACATAATATTAATTTTCTAACAAAACTTTTAAAAATTGTGACATGTGAAACAAAACGGAGTCACTTACGTCTAAGGGCTTTAAAATGGAGCTGGGAAGGCATTAAGGAAATGGGTCTTATGTATGTCCTCATCGGGCAGAACACGAACTTTCGAACTGAGTCAAGACACATTCTGCGAACGTTGCAACTAGTCATAGTGATGGGACTTTTGCCTCCCTCTAGCTAGCCTTAGCAATGAATTAGGTTTAGCCAAGACTAGCTTTCTGCTGCCAATCCCAATTAACATTCTTTGTAATGCAAACCTCCCTTCTTGTCTTTAAAAGCCCCGACTTCTTTTACTTCCCAGTGGGACACTATTTGGGTTTCTACCTGAATCTGTGCTCCCTCAACAGCAATTCTGTGATCCCAAGATAAACGCCTCTCTGCCTCTCATTTTGGCTCTTTATTATTAGGTTAACATGCATGGTGTCAGAAGTGGGATCTACAGTGATCTTACCATCATGGACCAGCACCTTCTGGAACCAGGTATGTTACCTACACAAGCTGCCTTGGGTTCACCGTTTTGATGGATCGCTGACTCTACTCATCATGCATCCTCTCAGGTTCTGACTTCCCACCATTTGGTCAAGGTCAATGCCTTTGTTTGGGGGTTGGGGGGCACTGCCCAGGAGATGATTGTCTCAGTGCCGACTTGGTGACCATTGCGATAGGAAAAGATTCCCTCAGCAGGAGTTTTTCTTGGGTCAGTGAATACTCTAAATTGAGGGATTTCCCTATTGTCATTCTTGTTTGCATGCTTTTCTTTAACATGGAACTTTTATTTTTTAAAGTTTTGGAAGAGGTTTCTCCCTTGAGAACTACAGCTGTTTTATGTTTAAGAACTATGGCCCCTTCTCTTGTAAATTTTTATCTCAAAGGACCAAAATTACTAAGGATGATTTAAAATTACGATCGCCAATAGAAGGAATGTTCTAATTTGACAAGACCATTTAAAAAGTGCACTTAAAAGCAAACACTTCAAAATTCTAAAATAGCTTCATTGAAAGTTTTGTTGCAAAAAGCTAATGAAAAATTAAAGCTATAAGATGTACCTAAAAGACTACACAACTATAAACAAAAGTCCACCAAGTTAATGGCCTTAGAGACACCTGTTCTGTATCTGTTCTTGCAAGAGGGCTCCTTCACGGGTCTTTCTCAGAGTTGATGAGACTCTGAGGGTTTTCCTAGTAAACTGCTACGTTATTCCCTGAAACAGCCTAGGAGAAACTAAAATTAGAATTAATGATATTGCTTAATACTGCCAGAAATATTTACACTTGTCCTGACTGAAAACTGACAAGGTATTTACAAGGATTTTTAGTAGCTCTATGGTCAAAAATTGGCCAGATTAAAAGCTGATATTCAGAGCCTGATAGGAATTTTTACAGGCCTTTTTCCCTAAATTAAAATAAAACCTTGTACGCAGAGAGAGAAAAGCAAATTTAGGATAATGCAATTAGATGGGTAAATCAATCTCTGATGTCCTTTAGGTTACAACTCAAAATTCCTGAGGAGTTGAGAGCAAATGTCCTTATCTTACAAATCTTTGCAAAACTGAAAATGCAACTCGTTCAGGCAGTTCAGATCCCCCCACTCCCTTTCACCAATCCTAAAACCTCCCCTATTTGTCTTAAAAGGCTTGTAACCTCCCTGAGAACTCTTATTTAGACTGTCCCGAATTCCTAAGACTGAAGGAAAATTTTAAATTGCAATTACCCTGAAACTTCTAGGAAAAAAACTTGCATTTTTTTCTTTTTGTCTTTTGAAGTTGTAAATTTCACCATGTTAGAACGTAAACACCCCAGGAGATAAACCTGGTTAGCTCAATCAGTAAATCCCTCCGGGGAAAAGAAACGGAAAAATGTTTTATTTTAAATGCAGGCTGCTTTCACCTAAAACCAAATTGATAGCCTTCTTGTCTAAAGCAAATATAAATCTTAAAAGTCTTCTCCACAAATATTAACAACAAGAACAAAAACCTTTTAAGCATGTAATCTTAACTTGTTCCATCTGTCAGAGACACAATTATTTATAAATTAGTGAGATTTGTATTATACCTGATTCATGGCTAAAATTTTTAAAATAAAAGCTATAAGATCTCTGTGTCTGTCTATATATATGTATATATGTTATATATGTGTGATATTTTTCTACCTCTGGAATGTATTATCAAAATTTGTTAGTAAAGGGCTCTATTTAATTTGAAGTAAATGCTTATATAAATTATATCTAAGTATCACAGAAACTAACTCAAATGTTTTCCAAGTTAACATGAATTAAATAATCTTTGGTAAATAAAAGCTTGTTTAAGTTTGTTGGTTTAATTAAAATAGGCATGTCTTCAGAGTCATCAACAGTGGATATAATGCAAACATGCAACTTTTATTATATCTTGGTTATTAATCAAATAAACTCATGTTATCTCTGTTAAAAAAATTTGTCAGCAAAAAAATAAGATGATAGCTAATTGCTTTAATGTTTCAAAAAATCTAATTGAATAATCTAAGTATGATTGTTAACAAATGAATTATACAGATGTTAATGCAGTAAGAACTTTTAGATGCAATAATTATGTTTTATGGTATGTGTACTTAAAAATAACTGCAAAACCTTTTGGTAACTTGAAATTTTAGAGTTTTACTGAGTTAAATCAAATGGTGAGGGGGCTGGCCCCATGGCCAAGTGGTTGAGTTTGCGTGCTCCCCTTTGGCAGCCCAGGGTTTCGCCAGTTTGGATCCTGGGCATGGACATGGCACCGCTCATCAAGCCATGCTGAGGTGGCACCCCACAAGCCACAACAAGAAGGACCCACAACTAAAAATATGCAACTATGTACTGGGGGGCTTTGGGGAGAAAAAGGAAAAATAAAATCTTGAAAAAAATTAAATGGGGAGAAATTCCTTGACTATCTAGATCATTTCCAGATAAGACAAAATAGTAAGATATTAATTACTAAACATAGGTTTATCTATTTTTGGCTTCTTATTACAGAAAAAGGAAAAGGTGTTTGGGTCTATTAATGAACATGTCTTGTGGCACATTAAAAAATGTATGCTATGAGAAAATACATGTTTTCATTAAAAGAAGGTATAAGGAATAGAGATTTTCTTGTTCAGAAAGTAAACCTGTCCTAAAGTAAAATTGGTTGTCGGAAAGAAGAAAGAACAAATTCTGAAAGTAAAAAAGAAAGTTATAGAAGGCTTGTGGAAGAGGAACTCTTGAGAAAAGAGTTTTGTGCATGGTCGAGTTGGCTAAGATTGGAATGAATTTAATCAAGCAAATTAGTTTTAGTATCAGAAGTGAGCTGGTGCAATTGAGAATTTAATTTTCTCTCTGTTATAAAGACAAGGTTTCTTAGGCTTTTAGTCTGCTCTTGATAAAGAGATTACGAAAGGTTGTTCTTTATTTTTGAGTAATTTGCCTAAAAGGCAGGGACTTTATGTTTTATCAGAATAATTTCCTGTGCTTTAGGTTAAAAGGTGAATCTTTTCTACTAAAAAGAGATAGGTTTTGCAGCTATGTAACCTTCTATATTTGTCTTTGAAATCTTTTTGGCACTTTGGTTAAATAGATAATTGAATATTAAGTTTCATAATGATCAGTGATCCTATTTAGGCAAATATTTTAAACCCTTCTTTGATATTTTTGACAAACTTCCCCAAATCAGATTCTAAATGAATTGTTTTTGGTTTTGGTTTTTTGACCTCCAGCTAACTTTGGGATTTTTCAGAGGATCTCTGAAACATCTCAAAAAATTTATTCTTTCTCCTTATAGAAAGAGGGATATTAAACTAATTAGGCTTATCTGATATGTTAACTTACATGGAAAGCAATGTCAAATAAGAAATAACATTAAGCCTTCTTTATGTTATGTCTTTATATGCTATAAGAGTTCCAGAAATTCTGTGAAATTCCTGGAAATCTAATTATGTCCTGGTATAAAATGTTATCTGTTATCAAAATTGAGGCTCACACTAAAGGGACTGAACCCAATATCAGAAGAACGCCTGAGCTGATTTTCATGTAAAAGCAGCAACAACAGAATTTACAAAGATTGGCATATGTGAATAAAGTCCCTTCTGCCTCTGCAAAGAATAGCCCCTCATTGCCAGACTTTTGCTATCCTGATGTCCTTGTAACATGGCAACAGTCTGCTCCTGAATCAGAAAAATTAAGATGGGCAAACAGCTGTAAATTAAACAGTTGAGGCTCTGGGTAACCTAAGATGGCCACTTGGCTCTTCCTGGCTCCCTGGCAAACCCCATTTTTCATTTTTTTACATTCCTTCACCACCATAGTGCATTAAGAGAAGCTATTTCCATCCTCAGAGGCCTCACAGCTCCTCCCTCTGTGTCTTTCGAGCACCTGCAGCAAGATTTCACTCAACTGTTACTTAGTATGCTTTATTAATACGTTCTTGTTATTATATATATGTTCTCTGACTGGGTTAAACAGTTCCCTTGCCACAATGCTGATGCCCTCACAGTGGCAAAGAAACTGCTAGAAAATGTGTTTCCCACTTGGAGAATACCTTCCACAGTCTCCAGTAATCAAGGCACCTGCTTCACTGGGCTAATCATATGAGCCTTAACGAAAACCTTTCAAACTTCTGTTATCACCGCTCCTATCACCTTCAATCCTCAGGTAAAGTGGAGAAACTAATGGAAAAACTGGATTCAAGCAGAAGAAATATTAAATTACATGGGACTACATGAACTGAGGAGAATGCTCTAATGTTTTGTTTTTCCAGATTTAAAGAAATCTTTTCTCTTAAACTATCAACAATTTGGTAAGACATACCTTTGTGAACAAAGATGAAATATTTACTTTTCTCCCTTCTTGATCCCTCCAGAATTCAGAAATTCTCAGTGAATATTCTTATTTTCACTTATATGAATAATCAGGCCAAGTTTTTAATATAAACAAATTAGTTTTACTGTGACTATCTTTTGTAAAAACTGACGGTAATTGTAGAAAGAAAAATTATGTTTGCACCTCTGCAGATATTAAATTCTAGTCTTGTTAATTGTCTTAGAGGTTTGTTATATACCTGTAGCCTGGACTCTCCTGTCCTAAGGTATTGTCTTTGGTCTCACCGACTGTTTGCAGTACCTCTTTGAAAAACATAAACTAATTCCACATGAGACAGTCACGAGCAGATAAGTGTCTACTGGTGTACAACCTTCTGCTGATCCCTTGCGGTCTTATGCTTGTTTGACCAGCTACTATAAATCTCCAATGTCTTATGCTCAAACCTATCATTAATAGGTTAAAGAAGCTTACGGATTCCAATTTAAAGGATTCTATGGGTGACAGTCTACAACCTGGTGACTGGGTATTCTGGAAGCATCATCAGAGGAAGACAGCCCTTGAGCCCCAATGGAAAAGATCTTACCAAGTCCTCCTGACCACTGACAGTGCTACAGAACTAGAAGGAACTGCAGACTCTGTGTCCCTTTTGGGTACACCTTTGTGCATGATTACTACAGGGAACCATGGGCTTACGAATGTTGAGACGGCTGGTATATAGCGAGACATATGCCATACTAGTGGATTACTATTGGAATTTTGCTATGTGTACTTGTATTTACACCTCTTACACTACTACTCACTCAGATCTGCTCTAAAACTTCCACAAACACCAAGATTAGCATCACCGACGGACTAAAATGATAGATAAGGCTTGTACCCGAAACTCCAGGTAACTGGACGAAATTATGCCTTTTAGGATACCATAATATTCCATTTCAAGTTCTTATTAAAGAAAAAAACCCATCCACAATCTCATAGGTCTAGGTGACAACTGGCAACCCCCTTTTTACACCCCATCTATTCTCCATTGATTAGCATTGCCAAAGGCTTTGTCCCTTGGATTGTTGCTGTTCATGATGACTTGCTCATAAAAAAATTTTATCCCTAACCATGGCTAAACTGACAAATTCTACAACTCAAGCCTTGGCTCAACACAACAATCCCTGGATTCCCTACTGAGAGTTGTATTCGATAATCGAATGGCACTCGACTGTCTCCTTGCAGAACAGCCTAGCAACTGTGCCACAGCCCACTCCTCTTGCTGTACCTGGATCAACTCTTCTGGTGAAGGTGAGTTGGGATTTGGAAAAATTAAAAATAGCACAGACTTTCTCTGGTCCAACGTCTTCTAATGACACCTGGTTCCCTACTGATGTTTTCAGCTGGCCTCCTTCAGGTATAGGTGCTTGGAAAAGATCAGGACTTAAGTATTGTTTATGATTACTATTGGAATTTTGCTATGTGTTCTTGTATTTAAACTTCTTATGCTACTACTCACTGAGACCTGCTCTAGAACTGCTACAAACACCAAGATGAGAGTCACTCAGTGTATTGAAATGATAGATAAGGCTTGTACCTGAAACTTCAGGTAACTGGATGAAATTCCAGGGCAAGAAAACTGCCTAAGAGTCATTTCCTAACCACCTCCTTGTTGCTCAAATGTGGCCTAACCCTTATGACACTGACTCCTTGGAATCACCCTTGGAAAAGGAAAAAAAAAAAAAACCCACGTTCCCCCTAACGTGGGAAATGACTTTCTGGGACAGGTCCATCCCAGCGATGTGCGACTAAACAAATCTACGGTTCATCAGTGATGCTCTCAGAGAAAGATCACAATCAAAAGGAGGAAAATGTGAAACAGAATGGAGTCACTTACATCGAAGGACTTTAAAATGGAGCTGGGGGGCCGTTAAGGAAATGGGTCTTATGTATGTCCTCATTGGGCAGAATATGAACTTTTGAACTGAGTGAAGACAAATATTCTGAGAACACTGCAACTCGTCACAGTGATGGACTTTTGCCTCCCTCTAGCTAGCATTAAATCAATTATGTTTAGCCAAGATTAGCTTTCTGCTGACAACCCCAATTAACGTTCTTTGTAACGCAAACCTCCCCTCTTTGCTTTTAAAAATCCCTGATTTTTACTCCCTACCAGGACACTCTTTGGGTTTCTATCTGAATCTACAGTTCTTTGATCCCAAAATAAGGGCCTCTTTTGCTCTCATTTTGGCTCTTTATTTTTAGGTTAACAAAACTAAAGCTTTAATAATAACTAATATTTATCAAACACTTGCTATTCTAAGGTTAACTACTTTTATACTTATAATAATTCTATGCAGTAGGTACCATGAGTCTCTCCATTTAACAGGTAAGTATAAGGTGAAAAACAGAGGTTAGGAAACATGCCCCAAATCATATAGAGAATAAGAGACAGGATTCAAACTCAGATAGCCTGGCCTCTTAACATCCTACTATACTGCCTGACTTAAGAAAGTGAAATGAACTACATCCCCAAAAAGTCTGTTTCTCAGTTCCTTTTGCCTAGGCTTGCCAAAAAAGATCTTGGTTCAGAAATGATATCATGTGAGATTGAGGGTTAAAGTAAAAAGATGCCATGTTTCCTGTGCAAAAGAGGTCAAACTGTTGCATAGCATTGAAGGTAAAATTTGGCTTTTAACCTAGATTGCCTAAAATCCTCGTGTTATTCTTATTTTATTCAAGGCAACTCAAGCAGTGAGTACATCTTATCACTTAAGTTTCACATTGGGATAAATATTAGAGTAAGAGGGAATCTAAAGGAGGCAATGAAAAAGGGTTGTTTAGAGAAGAGGCTAAGCATTATTTTCATAAAAAGACACAATAGGCTTTAATATATACTCTTCTGTTTTATAGAGATTTCATTTCTTCCCCTATTGGTTTTCCTAAGTCTTGCTCGGCCACATGTAATAATCTCTCAAACTGCCGACAAGTCAACAATGCTCTAGCTTTTTAGAAAAAGAGCTCCCTCTAGCCACGGCTGATCAAAGCTGTAAACAATGACCAAGAGTTCTATCAGTCAGTTGACAAAACACACCCAACTAGCTTAACACAGAGCTATGCGTAAAATTCTGAACAACTACAGACACTAAACAGATGTTTGTCCTTTTCTGTACCCTTATGCCTTAGCTATTCTATTTATATAGCATTTTATAAATTTCATTATCACAAAAAAGTTAATATATTTTCAAAACCTTTGAACATAATTCATGCCTTCCTAATTAGGTCACATTAATTGTTCATAAGAAACTAACTGAATGTTTTTGTTGGCCTGTTTTTAACAGTAGTACCAGTGGTGCTCTCTTCTCCCAACTTTGATTGCATCTTTTACTGTCTACATTTAATCTGTCCTGCCAATTATTTTTTTGCATTTTTTAAAAAAGTTATTCCTTTTTCCATTCTGACCACAACAAATCTACTCTAGGCTCTCATCTGTTGTCACTAGTTTCCTGGACTCTAGATCTTCAATCTGTATTCTCCAAGGTGTTAATTCTTATTGTTTTGTAAATCAAGTCCAATGACCACCACATCCATTAAGCAAGTAGCCCTTACTTATCCCCTAAGTAGTTCTGGCTTTTCTTCCTTCCTCCCTGGCATCTCCACCTTTGTCTTCTCTGCAGGCCTATCTTCTGTTATCCCCACATTAATTGTTACTAGTGCTTAAATCTCAATTTTAAGCTTTCTTCTCTTCTCAATCTATATTTTCTCCCTGGAGGATTTTCATCCACATCCAAGAATTCCCTAACATAACTGACTCTAAAAATATATTTCATACCCTGAGCTACTGACTCAACATCTCCACGTATATGTTTCAAAGACATCTCAAACTCAACACACGCAAACCAAACTCATGAACTTTCTCCTCCATTCCCAAAGAAGAAAAAAAAAACCCACCTAAAACCTGACCCTCTTTTAGGGAATGGCACCACTATCTGTTTCCCAAGTTAGAAACCTAGGAATCATCCTTGATACCTTCTTTCCCTTACTCCTCACACCAAGATGTCACTCCAAGTCCCTTAAGTTTGAACTCCTCCAGATCTTTTGAGCCCTTGCTCTTTCCTCTCTTTGCATTACCAGAAGCTTTGCACTGCTACTTGGCATTACGGTCATACCTACTCTAATATGACTAATATAATAGCTTATCACCCTACCTTATGTCCAATTCATTCTCCACAGTCATAGGGATCTTTTCAAAATGTACTTCTGACCATGACACTGTACTTAAAATCTTTCCACGGTCTTCCATTGTTCTTAAGCTAAAGACAAAATCCTTAATCATTGTCCTGTGTGATCCGGTCCTTCCAGTCTCATTTGTCATTATGTTTCTTCCACCAGGAGGTCTTCCCATTTGCAAGTATGTTTGTTAGAATACTCTACTGACTCTCACCCAACCCCCACGACCTTTGTCTTGTTAATGCCTTGTAATCCAAATGTCTAAGCCTTTACTATAGGCCAAATCCTCCTATTATATAATCTTATAACACAATATCTCTTTCCTTTACATTGTACATATATGTACATTATTATACATAATATAGTTGTAATTTTACATTTATTTGTAATTCCATAAGGACAGGAAACCTTTTTTTCTTTGCTTATAATTGTAACCCTGAGGCTGGCACATAATACGCATTCAGTAAATGTTTTTAATTGAATTAATGAAATGCAAATTCCGTAATCTCCAAGCTCTCTTTTTTTTTCCCTTTTTTTTTTTTTTGAGGAAGATTAGCCCTGAGCTAACTGCTGCCAATCCTCCTCTTTTTGCTGAGGAAGACTGGCCCTGAGCTAACATCCATGCCCATCTTCCTCTACTTTATATGTGGGATGCCTACCACAGCATGGCGCGCCAAGCGGTGCCATGTCCGCACCTGTGATATGAACCGGCGAACTCCAGGCCACCAAGGCGAAACGTGTGAACTTAACCACTGCACCACCGGGCTGGCCCCTCCAAGCTCTCTTTCAAGTGAATTCATCTTGCCACTCAGATTTTATTTTTCAATATTCCCCAAGGTAGACTCCCTAATCAAGTGTCTTATTACTTCTTTCCCTCATACTTCTTACCATACATATATGTCTCCTTTGAGACTCTGCTGACCAGCATAGCACCTGGCCCACAGGAGACACTCAACACATGCTTATTAACCTGAAAGGCAGGCTCAACACCTTTTCCTTAAGAAATATTCCCTATCTAATCCCAAACTTCTTTGACTTGCAATTCTTATATTACTATTCTTTGCACCCCACAATCTAGTATTAATTGTTTGTTGTTTCATATTATTATCTCCTAATTGTTTTATTTATGTTCATCTCAAGTCTCCATACAGATTATGAATTAATTGAGGGTGGCTACTATGTTTTCCCCTAAAGAACCTGGAACTGTGCTATTTATTAAATAAGCACTTAATTTATTGATCAAAGAAATCTACCAAAAAGTATAATTTCATCCAAATTTTCTATTAATATCTTATTATTAAGTAATGAGATACACATTTGTTTTTCACCCACCTTCTTCCTCTCCTTCTCCAAAAAGGTGTTAATGAGCAGAGAAATGTCTAAACCATAGGAAAGAAGAGGAAGACAGAACCAAAGGCTGGGATGATACACAAAACAGAACTCTAGCTCCTGCATCACAGAAATGTAACCATCGAAAAGATCCCATTCATCAGTATGGAAAATGTAATGAGGTTACTTAATCATGTACGTTAGGTGGAAGAAATGAAGAAACCTAATATAATTTTAAATTACAAACTGAACTCTTAAGCAATGGATTTTTCTTTTCTATAAAGATACACATAGTTTAAATGTTTCCTAATACAATAAGCCTCAATCACCGAGACCACTGAGGGAGGGAGAGCGACTGGTTAATTTAATTTTCTGGTTTGCTGAGGGTGAACCAAAGGCCCTCTTGGTGTTTCAACCTTGTTACTGGCAATCTTTATACAATGTATGAGCCTACTTTTCTGCCTTAGTAAGTACAATATGATTAACGTTATTGAATCTGCCTCTGTTGATTGAAACCATTGTAATGTGTCAGGATCGATTCAAACTGCATTGAGAGTGAGCAGTTGATGAAATCTGTGCTAAGTCCCAGGCACAGTCCGAGAGGTGCCTTTCTGAATAACTTTCCAACGCCTTCTTAGGCATGCATCTCTTTCTGCAAAGGTTTAGCGCAAAAACAAAAGATGGGGGGGAGGGAAAAAAAGAAGAATTTGGTGAATGAGTCTAGTTGACTGATTGATGTGCAAATGGAAGTCAATTGGTAATATTTACCAAAATTACAAATGTATTTACATCTGTCTCAGCAATCCTACCTACTTATGAGAATTTATCCCTCAGATACACTTGTACCTTATGAAATTGTGTATGTATATTGCAGCATTGTTTGTAACAGTGAGAAACCGAAAACATTTGTTGATGTGGTGGGTATAAACATACAAATAATGGAATGATATGCAGCTGTTAAAAAGAATGAGAAATCTTCCTATATATTGAAATGAAAAGAACTCCATGCTATCTTGAGTGAAACAAAAAGGAAAATTAAAATATGTATTCTTCTTTCCTTCTACTGTCATAAAGAAAAACTGAAATAAGTAAAATACTGTAATATGAAAAATACATAAACAACTTGCAAATGCAATTCACAAAAGAAGAAAAATTAGCGGCCACTAAACCTAAAGAAAAATGTTGAGTGTCTATTATGCGCCTGGGATTTTAGAGCTGAAAAATAATCACTACCTTTAAGGGACATTTTGTTATTACTATTTTAAACTCAGAAAACACATTTACACATTGACAAGGGGAAAGAAATCTGTCATATATCACCATGTTTCAAGGACAACAAGGGAAAGACGACGGGTAGAGAAAAGCAAAATGTGTTCTGCTATTTTTAAAAAGAGACTTACTTTAATTGCTGAATATAAGGAATAGCCATAATGCTTCTTAAACTCTGCTCGAATGTCCAAAAGGTCAATTTCTGACCTGGAAACCATTATTCGGTTCAGAGTAAACTCATCAGTTCCAGCACCCTGTTAAGAAATACAAGTGTCCACAATGCAAATCTCAATTGTCACAAAAAATACAGATCTATGTTTATAGGAAATAGATAATGGTGCACAAGATATTCAACCACAGTGACTCTTCTTCACTCATTTATCATCAAACTTCATCATTCATTTATTCGAGAAATATTTATTGAGCACTTCTTACTCTGTGCCATCACCATGCCAAATGCTGAAAACAGAGATGAGATACCCTTGTTAAGCTTTCAATTTTGTAAAGGACACAGGCAAGAAAATAAGCCATTAGAATATAATCTGACATATGGGAACTATTGGGTACTATGAGAGAATATGTTGGGAGGCCTAAAATAGATCAAGGATGACAGTGGCCCCATGGCCGAGTGGTTAAATTTGTGTGCTCTGCTGCGGTAGCCCAGGATTTTGCCGGTTCGGATCCTGGGCACGGACACGGCACCACTCTTCAGGCCATGCTGAGGTGGCATCCCACATGCCACAACTAGAAGGACCCACAACTAAAAATATACAACTATGTACCAGGGGGGTTTGGGGAGAAAAAGGAAAAAGAAATAAAATCTTAAAAAAAAAAAAAGATCAAGGATTAGGAAAGGTTTGTCCCAGAAAGTGGTATTTAAGCTGGGGCCTAAATAATCAGCCAGAGAAAGAAGGGGTGGGGTTCATAGAGAGAGGAAAAAAATGTTCCCACAGAAGAAACAGCATGTGTGAAGGTTTAGGGCAAGTAAGAATGCCGCATTCAAAGATACATAAATAATGAGGAGGAACAGCAAGTAATGGATCTGGAACGGCCAGATCTTGCAAACCGTGAAATGAATTTCTGACTTTCTCCCAAGTGTGGAGAACTATCGCAATCTGTTAAACAGTTGACTATTGAAATCAGATGGAACTTGTAGTTTCAGAAGGTCCCTTTGGCAGCAGTAGAAAGAATGGATTGCAGGGCAAGAGTGGGATGAAGATAACAGGATAAGACTAGAAGCTTTGGGACAATCTGGAGGTGGCTGTGTAACCAAAAAGAGACAATGATGACCTGACCTAGAATAATGGCAGTAGGGATGAAGAAAATGGGTAAATTTAGAAGCTGGTGTAAAGGTAGACTGCCAAAACTTGATATATCATTTGAGGGGAATGAAGGAGAGAGAGAAATGCAAAATTTCTACTTGAGTAGTTAGGTGGATATGGACACTTCATTTATTCATTCATTCAACAAATGCTTATTGAGCACCTACTCTATGCCAGGCATTGTTCCACAGACTGTGCACATGGTAGTGAACAACACATATTATATGTCTATCCTCACAGAGTTTACATTCTAATGGATGGAGATGGACAGTAAAGAAAATTAACAAATTGTTTAAGTAAACAGTCATAAGAACTACAGAATGGAGTGTGACGGAAAGGGAGCCAATGGACCTATGCAGTCAAAGACCTCTTCCAGGGGATGACATTTGATGAGAAGGAGCCAGCCATAGGTCGATGTGGGAGAGGTGCATTCCAGCAGAGAGGACCACAAATGCAAAGACTTGGATGTGGGAAGAGACTTGGCATCGTCAAGGAACACAAAGGAGGCTAAGGTGGCTGAGGCACATGAATGAGGATGGGGAGGAATGGTACAACTTCACAGTTCAAGGTTAGTTCCTGTTGGGGCTGTCCACCGAGGTGACTGAACACAGGACAGGGAACAGTGTGGGGTGGGAGGTGAGGCGAGGGAAATGATATGTTTATTTTGGATATAACTGTGAAGGTGCATGTGGACTTCTATAGGAAATGTGCAGTAAAGAAACTGAAGTAAGCATCTTCTGTGCGCCAGGCCCATTGTGAGAGTCTGAAGATAAAGAGCAAGAAAAACTGCTGTACTCACGCAGCACACCATCTAGCAGTGACAAGAGACAAGAAAACACAGGGTTTCTATATCATGAAAGGCTGGTGACTCAGCTTCGTTTATTTTAAGTAAGGCAGCTTGAGAGGCCACAGAACCTAATGGGTCAAGTTTAAGGTTTGGTATTCTAAAACAGGTTCTACTGCCTATTCTTACCGTGAAGTGGGGGAAATAATTTAGTCAACACTTCACTGTACCTATCTCTATAATGACCATCATGATCATTATCAACCTATCAGACAAATTAGTAGGCAAATTAGCTACAATAGAGAACTCATCAAAGTGGAAAAGAAATATGAAAATCCATCAATATTAAGCAATGTTTACACTCTCCTTGGGGAAGCTGAGAATGTGTATGATATTTCCAAACCAACCTTCAGAGCTTGATGCAGTCTTCCAGCTAAAAAGGCAGGCATGTTCCTTGCACAGTGAACTGTTATAAAAAGCAGAGTAACGTTCAGTTTCATTTAATAGAAATTGAGTTAATCTACAGTAATATGTCTTTTAAAACAAATTCTTTGGCCAGCTATACCACTCTACCCCTCCCCACTACTAGCTTTTATTCAGAATGAAAGAATGGATATTTAACCTGAATTTCAAAGCCTTATATCGGTTATATTTGTACAGAACCGTAGCCCAGTAATTATCTGTAGCCGTGGGGAAAATAAAATTACCTGCCAAAGAAACTCCCACAGAAGCTGACTCATCTCCAGATCCCAGACACACCAACACCTACTCTTACATTGATGGCTCCCTAGGGTGTACTATCGCACTGTTCTAACATCTTCCACTGCTGATGAGTAGCTTGGGTCTAGAGGCTGCAGAGATGTTGCTCCAAATAACTCATTAGGTAGAAGGGGCACCGGAGTTCAACTTAAAACCAAATTTTCCAATGGAAAGATTTTCTCTTAAGTGACTGGATTAGAATTTATAGGCTGGTTAGAGTAATTAAGTTAGAACCAGTACCTGCGATCTAAATTCAGTCACCAAAAAAAATACTTCAATCTTTCAACTCTTTATTTTGAAATAACAAGTAAAGCAGAAATAAAACAAGAAAAAGGAAATTGGCAAAAACATGAGTTTAAAAAAAAATTTTCTTTTAAATTAATTATCCTTTAAATAAAGTGAAAATAGCCAGGAAATAGAAAAGTCTGTAGAGACTAAACCTATTTATTGCAACACAATTACTTTTATAATCTTAAATCTGATCTATAGGTAGGAATCTGACCAAAAGTGAGTGAATTTTATAATGAATTTTGGAGATCAGAACAAGAATATGTGGCTTTCTCATAGTGGCTTACAGGCTCTCTTAAGGAAAGCGAAAAGGCCTTTGGTTTGTGTTAAGTGACGTGAGGGAAATAGGAGGAGAAATGTACTAGAAACTCAAACATGGAATGTGGGACAAACACAAAAACTGTTAGATGTGAAGTTGTCTGAGAAGAAACCAACCATCTGAATTGGTACTATCTACTTTTTCTCAAATGCATATTACACAAGTCTTAATAATTTAATCAAAAGTTATTATGCCTACTTGAATCCATTAGGCTTTTCAATCATCTCCCTTTCCCTAAACTAAATCCTTATAGAATGCTTTCTTTTCATAATCCTTTAGCTTGTCCTCTGCTTTATGTTCTTAACCACCAAGTTTGTTCTTCACCTCTGCAAATTTGGGGAAGTGGTGGTATGTGTAGTGGTAAGGAAACTTTCAGTAGCACCCGACATTCTAAGTAGGGAAACTCAGGGAGTCCATGAAAGTTGCCCATTTTTTACCCTCTGTGTTGCCTTGACCAAACTTTAGTCAGGCCTCTCTCCTTCCCCCAGGTCCTTGAACTCTGGCTTGCCCCCAGCCTGAGCAAGCACTAAAATGCAGAACATGCGCCCTTATCAGCTTATCCCAAGAATCACTTGACATGACAAGACACATTTCCTCTCATACCCCAATGATCATGCCCCCATGGTTGTCCAACTTCCCCTTAAACGTTTCTGCCAAGTCTGCTTACCCCTCCCTATAAAAGAAAAGCCTTTTCTCTCTGATTTTGAGATTCTTGCATGTTTCTGAGATCAAAGTGTTCTCCCTATTGACATAGTCTTTTGAATAAAGCCTCTCTCCTTATCTAAGTCCAGATTTGGCAACTAGCAGTGTTCCTATTATGCATGTCTAAGATGGTACAGCACAGATGGTTTTTCATGTCAAAAACTGTGTGTTGACGTACTGTATTAGATTCCTTGCCTATGAGATATCCAGAATAGGCAGATCTATCGACACAGAAAGTAGAATACTGGTTACCAGGGGTTGCGGGGTGACTGCCATTGAGTACAGGGTTTCTTCTGAGGCTGATGAAAATATCCTAAACTTAGTTTGCAGTGATGGTTGCACAACTCCGTGAATACACTAAAAAGCACTGAATTGCACACTTTGAGTGAATTTTATGGTACATGAGTTATATCTCAGTAAAGATATAAAAAAAAAAAAAAGGGATGTATTCCAATGTATTCTACTGGCTGAGATAGAAAATGAAAGTGTGATGTATCTTGAACTTTAAATTAGTTGAATTATAAGGTCTTTCTTTTACTTAATAAAAGAATGTACATTATAGCTCAAATTTAGTGCATAATTCAACGTGTATTTCCAAGAATGCTTCTTAGCTCAATGAGTGAGAGTTCGTACATCTCAATAAAGTTTTCTAAATATTACAGCAGGCAAAGTAACAAGCAGCAAAACTGATGTAAAAATTAACGATATGAAATGGAAAAAAAATTAACTGGTTATATCATTGCCACTGGAACATTCTCAGAACTAATTATGGAGATTCATCTCTATTCCATTTTTTTAACTGAAGAAGAAGGGTTTTTTTTTCTTTCTTGGCCTCTCTTTCAGCAGTTCAGAGTCAACAGTATTTTTTTTTTTGAGCAGCATTTGGATAAAGAACCCTATTCTTGGCGTTGAAGAGAGGATCAGAAGTTAAGTGAAACAACATATGTGGGGACGCCCTGAGAATGGGGCCTGGAACTTAGCGAGTGCTTGCTCCCTGCTGTGTGTTCTGTATTTACTCCAAAATATTTCAGCATACATCATGTGATATACGCATGTTCCAGTCTATGTCTACACTGCAGCACATCAGAGTGGTTGATTAACATCACAGACTGTGGAGTCCACTGCCTGGGTCAGAATCCCAGCTCTATCTCATATTCCCTGGATAACCTGGGGAAGGAACTTCACCTCTTTGTGCCTCAGGTTTACCATCTCTGCCAAGGGGGCACTAATAGTCCCTAATCCATGGGATTGGTATGAGGCTGAAATAAATTGATATTTGTAAAGAGTTTAGCACAGTGCCATGCACATGGAAAGTGCCAGATAAGTGTTTAAAAGTACAATTTGAAGGGTCCTAATTGGGAGTACACCTCCAGAAGTGGTAATTAACATTTGAAAGATGAATCAGAGCCTCACTCCAGAGGAGGCTACCCTTAGACATCGGCTATCTTTATCTCACCAGAGGAGCTATTAATTATGATGATGGATGTTAGAAATGATTTCTCATTGATAAAATGACAAGATGTGTGGAGCAGACGTACTCCTACCGTGGCATTAATGGAGACGAAGGCTGTAGCAAGCCCAATAACCACAGTAGACTAGAGTGGCTTAGGATTCCAAACAATCCTCTGTGTGTACAAGCACTTAATAGATTTTGTTGACTGACTCTGATTAGAAGGGTCACTGAAGCCTGTCTTTGAATAGTGTCTCATTCATTTGAGCGCATCTTTCTTGCAAGGAGTTCTCCAGGTGCCTGACAGGATAGACAGCTGAGCCTTCATTGAGAAGATGGATCAGTTTGTGTAACAATGTTTTTGTCTGCTTGTTAATCCACGTGTCTCTCTGGGAATGGATTCAGTCTTTGACTGACTTTCTTTTTGACATACTCCCTGCTGGCACGGCCAAGGAGGAAACCCATAGTTCTGACCTGGGCCCAACTTTGGGAGGCCGCTGACATCTTCCAAACATAACTAAAAATGGTGAATTACCAAATTGGCTTGGGTCTCAGTTTTCAACAAGGCTTAATAAAAATGCTAGTAGAAATGTAATATTTTCATCTTTCAAGGAGTTTACAATCTAAATTAAAGACCTAAAAAGACAACTTTTTTATGCATCCATTTAAAAATATTTGTTGAGCATATTGTGTGTACCATGGATTGTGCTGGGGCTGCGGGGAACTTAAAGATGGATCAGTCAGGATTCTTACATGAAAGGCACTAACTTTGACATTGATTTAAAACAAGTGCAAGGTAACTCAGTTTGTAAACACTCAAGGGCTTACCTATGGCCAGCAGTAAGTCTTCAAAATGCCCAGATAATTCTCCTTTTATGCTGTCCACAATGTCCTTCTTGCTAATATTTCTGTATTCATCAAATGCTAAAATGCAGACCACAAAAAAATTTGAAGCATCCCAGGTGACCACACTTGAATATATTCCAGTTTTTGATATGATATGCAGCAAATCAAACTGTTAAGTGGCAAGCTCAAAAACTCCTCCTTTAAACCATCAAAATTTGAGCACCGAAGTTTTTTTTTAAGAAAATCATCTACCCTAAAACCTGAACTTCATAGACCGTTTTATTCAATGATCTCTCTCTCTCCTCTCTTCACCACCCATCCCTCTTCCCAGGTCATTAACATCTAAAATAGCCTGAAAGGTTAAATGCTAAATAATTTAGTAAGATGGGCTATTTTTAAATTATAGCATGTGGGAAATAATAGAGTGGTCATTAATCAAATAGGTTTTATCTGCTCAAGAAACTTAATTATGAAGCTTTTTGTGCTGAATAAATCATTCTCTGAGGCAGCATGGCCTACTCCACACTTACCAGAAGGCACTTGAATTTCTTGATCAGTATTTGCCTAAAGGCAAAACCTGTACATATGTCACCGAGTATGCAGGCATATTTTCTAAGCCAAGTAAATTTTTGCCAAGTAAATTTTGAAAAAAGAAATTTTGGAGAGAAATCTAGGATTGTTTGGTTTTTCATTTTCAAATAAAGACATTAATAAAGTAATTATCATATACTATTACCCTTATTTTATAAAATAAATAAAATTTTAATGCCAAAATTAAAGAAGGGCAATCTCAGAATTAAAAAGAGTAACATCCTTATGCTTCCTCATTTTTCCATGAACTCAGCATAAGCTTAGTCATGCACTGTGGTTGTTCTCTGGACCAGCACCCGGAAGCCACAATCAGATGTTCACAGTGAATGGAGTTCTGGGCTCCTCGACGCTGTTGCTTCCAGAATGGCTAAGGGAGATGCCTGAGTGAGGGAGTAAGTGCTTAGCAGTTCCATGCAATAGTTGGTCTGACAAAAAGAGCTGCCTCAGCCATTTATCTTCATGTCAGAAAGAGTTGAATTTTATTCCATATTAATGCATTAAGAGACACTCACCCCCAATGGCTGGTGTTCCTGGAAAGTGGCTAACTAGGGAAGAAATAGGGTGGACGCAATGACTGCAGCCTCCTCCATCCCACAGGAACACTCCTCTCTGCTCTCACACTAGAGGGCTGCTCCTTTTCTTCTCCCTGCCATCCCTCCTCCATCCACTCCCTGTTCCTTACTAGGTAATATACTCAGCCTCTAGAGGAAAAGAAAAGAGGAGGGTCGCTCTGCCTTGAGTAGTTGGAACACAGCTTCCCCATGCTGCTTCCTGAAATGTTTATACCTAAAAATGAAACAGCCTTTGCAAGTTTTAACTTCATTTTCCAGAACTTTGTATATTAAACCCCAAAACATTTGCAAAAACAACACAAAGCAAAAAGGAGCATAATGTGAGTCCATACTTAGTTTCAGTTGAGGAAAGCTTCTTAAACACAGGATCTCAGTGAATTTGTCTTCATCGGTGCCCCATCTGTTCTCACCAGCATTATAGAGAATCTATTGGACAAAGGAGGAAGGGGATGGACTGAGAAGAGTGGGAGGTTCACTTTATTTTAGAGGTCAGGGAGACAAGCTATTATTCCAGTCTCTCACTTTAGCAGACTAGAAATCTGAGAGTTGGGGGTGGCAGGAGCAGGGGAGTAACCATCATCACTGGGGAAGGCAGAAAGCTGGGGGTTGGGTCATCTCCAGCCTTCAGGCTTCTCCTTCAGACCTGACAGGAGAGGACAGCCCCAGCTGGTGCCACAGAAATGAAAAGGCAGTCAAGGGGGAAACAGTTAAAGGAGATGTTTTCTTTGCTCTGTTACCGACCTGGGCATCCTTTTTGGCCAGATGCTCATCCACTTTCAGACTTTCATCTCTTCTGCCCTAAACAGGGAAAACAAAAACAAGAGCAATCCTCTCAAAGACAGAAGATTCTAACTCTTGGTATTCCAACCAGCAGGGCATCTTAGGGGTTTTTCTCCACTGGAGGCGATGTGGCACAGAGGAATCAGGCACACAGGGCTCTCGTTCCGGCTCTGCCACTGGGCTAGCCATGAAATTTGTAGCAAATCACACAATTTTCTGAGCCTCAGTTTCCACCCCAGAAAACTCAAAGATCTTAAGGGAATGAAAAGACAAGCCACAAATTGGGAGAAAATATTTTCAAACATATATCTGATAAAGACTTGTATTCAAAATATATACAGAACTTTCAACACTAAAAATAAAATAACAAAAAACCCAATTAAAAAATGGGTAAGAAAGCTAAACAGACATCAGATATACAGTTGGCAAAAAAGCACACGAAAAGATGCTTGGCATAATGTCATTAGGGAATCGAGAATTAAAACAACAATAAGATACCACACACACTTATCACAACAGAAAATCCAAAACACTGACAAGGATTTGGAGCAACAGGAATGCTCATTCCTTGCTGGTGGGAATACAAAATGGCACAGCCACTTTGAAGGTCAGTTCGGCCATTTCTTAGAAACCAAACATACTTCTACTGTACAATCCAGCAATGGTGCTCCTTGATATTTACCCAAATGAGTTGAAAACGATGTCCACACAAAAAACTGCACATGAATGTTTATAAAAGTTTTTATTCATATTGCTAAGTGTAGGAAGTCAGTCTGAAAAGTCTACATACTATATGATTCCAACTATACGACATTCTGGAAAAGGCAAAACTATGGGGACAGTAAAAAGATCAGTGGTTGCCAGGGGTCCAGATGGATGAATAGTTGGAGCACAGGATTTTTAGGGGAGCAAAACTATTCCATATGATACAGCAACGGTAGAAACATGACACCACACATTTGTCAAAACCCACAAAATGTCTAACACAAGGAGTGAACCCTAATGTACACTGTGGACTTTAGTTAATAATAATGTATCAGTATTCATTCATCAAGTACAACAAATGTCCCATGCTAATGCAACATGTTAATAATAGGGGAAACTGTGAGGGGGTGGGAAGAGGGGCATAGGGAACCTCTGTACTTTCTGCTCCATTTTTCTGGAAATCTAAAACTGCTCTAAAAAATAAAGCCTCTTAAAAAACAAAAACCTCAAAGTTCACCAGCAGCTCTAATGTTGAAGGCTCTGTGGCTATTTGCGAGTTTGTGCTCGTGCATAAACACTTCAGCACATTATAGAAAGATGGGAGATGGGGAGAAAAGAGGACTGCCTGAATCACTTTGAAAATTACAGGTGAATGAAACATTTGACTGTAATATTTTTTAAATGCCTTTGTTCCTATTTTCAAACATTAAGTCCTTGTATGCCTGTTTGAGTTTTACATGATTCTTTTGTTTTTTTTCCCAGTGCCACAGCCACTCTGCTGTTAGTTTGCCTTCCTCTTGATCTATTTCATCCTTCACTCTGCTCCAATAATAAAAATGCTGATTATCATTGGTATTAATAATCATAAGCCACTACCACCATATTTTGATCACTTTCTGTGTGCTAAGTACTTCACATACTCTCTTTCTCTTAATCTTCACAACACCCTATGAGGTCAGTACTATTATTATTTTAATTTTACAGATGTGAAAACGAAGGCTTTAAGGTTTAAAGTAACTTGTCCAAATACATAAAGCTGATACGTAGCAGAGGAGCCTGAGTCCAGGTCTGTTTGTTTCTAAAACCTTCCACGTGCCCTACTCTCCACTGCCTCCTGTGGGCTGTGTGCGCATGTGCACCCTCAGATGTGCGCTTATGAAAAGAAACCTCTGGGAGTGTATGTTTGCAGCAACGCCTCATAAATCTGGGCTTGCAGGTTCAATCCTCATAAGGTTTTCACCATTAAAACAACAGAAACCACAATTAGGATAAATTGTTTCCTAGTGGCATAATGCCTCACTCCGAGAAGGACTGTTTCAACCCTCCCGAGAAACTATTGTTGGGATTTTCTCACCCATCAAGAGGTGTATGATTCAGCTGAAAGAGGCCAGTGAGACATGGCTTAAATCACTTCCTCTCTCACACAATCAGTGATTATATCACATCCTGGACCTTACCGCCTTTACTATAAAGTCATGAGCCTCCTGAAAAGACACAGCTAGGTGTGGCCCATTTGGTCACCTGGTGATGAATGGTTTAGCAACTCTTCCAAAAGTGGCAAAGATGAAGTTGCAGCAAGTCATTTTTTCTTAATCCTGAGAGTGATTACCCATCTTTGAAGATCATTCTTCCGTATCGTGCTTCCTCCTTAATTTAAATAGTAACAAAAGAAATATATAGGGGCGGGCCCCATGGCTCAGTGGTTAAATTCAAGAGCTCCGCTTTGGCAGCCCAGGGTTTCGGTGGTTTGGATCCTGGGTGCGGACATGGCACCGCTCATCAGCCCATGCTGAGGCGGCATCCCACATGCCACAACTAGAAGGACCCACAACTAAAATATACAACTATGTACTGGGGGGACTTGGGGAGAAAAAAGCAGGAAAAAAAAAAAAGAAGCAGATTGGCAACAGTTGTTAGCTCAGGTGCCAATCCTAAAAAAAAAAAAAAAAAGAAATATATATTCTTTGGAGTCCAGAAAAAAATAAACACACTCTTACAAATGGAGACGTTTATAATGGAAACGAACAAACAATTATTCTAAGCCAGATGAATTATCAGAACACTTTCTACTATATTGTGAAAGCTGATCAAAATACTTTTTAATCCATACACTGACCAAAGCAAGATTTTTTTGGTTACATCATTATATTATGCTTTTATGATTGTGGTTAAACATTATACTGCTCGGTGGCAATGCAGTGTAAAAAGAACAAATCATTTTGTGAGGGAAACTGCAATCTCATTGTCTCAGTTTAGTTATTTCTAAACTCCTTAAAAATTATCATTGAGCATGCAGCTTATTGGGGAGTTAAAAAATAAAAAATAAAATCTTACATCTGCCAGAGTCAACAGAGCTTTCCGAAAGTCACCAGATGTTTCAGAACTAATGTCATCTCCAAGACTCTTCTTATATACTGAAACCAAGTAAGAATGAAATTAAGCCTTCACAAACTGAAAAATATCATTATAAAAAAGAGAAAAGCTTAAATGTCAACACTGGTAAGGAAAGAGTATCTGATAAAACAAATCTCGCCTCTTTTTTTAACTCCCTGGTGCTCTTCTGAGATGGATGCATTCTTCTTGTATTGTTGTGTGTGTCATGGTAGATGCACAGGAATATTCTGGATCAAATTACCATGCCTTTCATCTGACAATGGCACTAAGGAATGCATAGTGGGAAACAGAGGGTGGGCAAGTGCTAGTTTGCCTTCCAATTTCTATTATCTCCTTTTTCCGTAGTAACAGAACTCTGACCTTGAACAAGACATGATGCACACAGCTTAACAACTACATTCTCAGCTCTCCTCTCAGCTAGGTACAGCTCCATGACTAAGTTTGTGGCTATAAAATGTAGGCAGACATATGTCACATTGCTGGGCAATCTCCCTAAGGGATGGCTCACGCCCATCTTAGTCCCTTCCTCCATCCTACTGCCTGGTATGTAGATTGACGCCTCGAGCTCGGGCAGCTATCTTGGGCTATGAAGATAAGGACTACATCTTAGTGGTGGCATAAAAGTAAGCAGGAAGCACCCTGGGTTCCTGAAAGTTTTGAGGAGCTATCATGGCAGTCTTAGAATTGCCTATCTCCAGACTTCTTCTACCATTGAGAGAAATACACTTTTATCTTATTTTAGCCCCTGTTATTTTTCTGTCTTATTGACCCTATCCCTAATCTTAATGCAGACAACTAGACTGGATTATCTGATATATCTCAAAAGTAAGAAGGTTACCCTAAAGCATACTGTTTTCCCATAACAAATGCCAACTGTGTGTTCACACATTGTACTACTGACTAGCTGTAGCTCCTTTTGCATAGCCTGTGATGTGCAGTGTCCATTGATTTTTAAATCTCTGTCCTGCTCCATCCATGGAGTAGCGATTCTCTTGGAGCCACTATATACCCGGATGTGAACTCTGCCTGCATCATTATCAAGAATTCTACAAATTAGTCATATGAAAGCTTGTCCTTTTAAATCAATAAAAGACAATTATAGAAAGTGATATGAGATTATCTAAGAGCAAGAACTGTGTTGAGACAGAAACTCTTCCAGCATGATTTTACTAAGTCTCTTTTTATGAAATCCATAATTTCCCAAAGCAATTCAAATAAACAAAATCCACTATAAATATAAATTATCTAAGTAATAATCACATTTAATAGGAATCATTTTACCTAACAGCCATGATATTATTACATCTATCCTTCACTCTAATTAGAAAAAAATTGTAATGAAAAAATATCAAGCCAAAGAATAAAGCTCTCATTTGTTAGAATTTGGGGAAGTATTTTATAATTTTAGAATTATCTGGATGAGACTTTATAGTCATCTCATGCTGCTTCCCCATGTCTCCCTTTTCCCCCAGATATTTTGCCAGAAATTAGACTAAAAAAATGAAAATTACCTCAATGCAGGTTCACAACTACTTCACGTATTTTGAGGCACAACAGACGATAGAAAAACAAATGGGGTGTTTTAATATTGCAGGAGCCCGAACCAGAACCTAGAGTTCTTGATCCCTGATTCACTGTTCTCTCATACACCATTGACATTAGAATACTGCAAAAAGCCCAGAATTTAGCTCTCTATTTATTTACACTCTACTGTGTCATTGTACTGGATGAGCCAAACAAGACGTCAGGTCCCTTTCTGAGGGCCGAGTTCACAGCCTCCTTTGATGGATTTCTTACACGTGGGCCACCATTTCACATTATATGACACTATCACCCTTGCTACAGCTGACTGCAACAGGGTTGGCATCTGACCAAAGGCGGCCAGAAGCCTAAGAGGCAATCTGGTGAGAGAACTTTGCCCAGAATAATGCTCTCTAGTAGACAGTGCCTTCCTGAGTCCATTGAGCCTTCTCTCTTAGAAAGTGAGCTGTACAAAAAAGAGATAAGATAACAGAGTAACAAAGAAGTGGAAAGACCCCCAGAAAGAAGGCACAAAACAGAAGCCAAGAATAGCCAGAAACCAAGAGCAAATATAAGCCATGAGGAGAGAAACACGTGGAAAAGGAAGAGAAGTTACTTGGTGGTGTCAAGAACAGCAGAAGTAAAGAGGGGGAGGGAAGAGTTGCTGTCACAGAAACATCAGCACAGGGAGCAAGGCATTCCTGACGCTGATGGAGTGACATGATAGCTGAGTCCCTAGTGACTGCTGTGTCCTGAATCTCTGGGAAGCTGAGCTATACGTGACTGAGGCTATTTCCTTCTTTTTCTTCTGCATGTTATTAATCCCTGTTAACCAAGATAACCTAGATGCAGTCCCATTCCTTGTAGCCTTCGACAGCTTAACTCACACAGAAATCAAGCATCTACTAACTTTGAACTATTATCACACGTCATATTCACAAAACAACAGTCCCAAATGCTAGAATTTTCACTTGGTTCTTAAAACCCTGATGGGGTTCAAGGCAGGTCTCCCCAAGATGCACCACTCTGGTATGTGGATTATTTTGAGCTGAAGACAATAAAGGTTCAGAAGACTCAGGAAGAACACTTGACCTTCCCTCAAATTGCCTAAAAGAACTGAACACAGAAGGCCTGTTCCAGGAAGGAGCTAATATCATAAGACAGCTATAGGATAATGTAAAATAGGTATGATAGAAAGACACCAACAAACCCATTCTTGGCCCAGCAAAACTTGTTTAATAAACATTTGCATTCCCATCTCCATGTAAATTGTCTTCCTTGCCTCTGAAATCCCAAACTGCTACCTCCAATATCCTCCCGGGCTTTAGCTGAACATATTTAAGCCGGCAGCTTTGGCCAGATGGCCGAGTTACTCAGTTTTCCTGGGTTTCTCCCACGTATACATGTTATAAAGCTTTGTTTGATTTTCTCCTGTTATTCTGTCTCATGTCAATTTAATTCATAGCTCAGCCAGAAGGACCCAGAGGGTAGAGGATTTGTCTTCCTCCCCTACAAATCCAATCTCAATCTTGAGGATATTCGTTTAATAAATATTTGAATTCATTTCCTCCTGTTCTGGGGACTGGAGATACAGTAGTGAACAAAACAGACAAAAATCCCCACCTTCATAGAGCTTACATCCTAGGGTGGTTTGTACCTAAAAGCTGGACTCCAGGGAGCCGTCACAGCAGGTCTACTCATAGAGTGGTAAGTCTTCCAAGAAACACCAGGAAGTACACCTCTGGATAGAGGCTCCGGCTCTGATGACTTTTTCTATGTAAATCTTATTGAACTGAGGGAACCAAATATTTTAAACATCTGCAACATACCCATTTGTGCCATTATTAAGCAATTACCTGATCTGCTCGAAATTTTGTGCAGAAAACTGCTTTGTGGAACTGAGATTGGAACTCTGCAGATTACATTTGTCTTTTGAACCCCCTTTGCCTCCCCCAACTCCCTGTTAGGTTCCACCAATGGTAGCGGGGGGGGGAGGGGTAAAGGGAGATTCGTAGAGGAGGAGGAAAGAAGGACAGGCTATGTGCTTGCTATACAAGTGTCACTCAGTGAAGGGCTTTCATCCTGACAGCAGGAGCTGGCTCCAGGTTTCTAAAACAAGTCACTTTGCACCCCATGGAGGTACCAGCTCCAGTCAGAAGGAGCCATTTCCTAGAGATCTCAACTTGAGGTCCTTAACCATCTCCTCTGAGCTCCTGAGGTACCAACACCAGCCAGCAGGGTGCCCCTCCTCTGAGCTACTTTCTGAAAACCCCAACCTCTTTCCTTTGTCCCAGCCCTGGAGGTTAGACCTCTGTGCTACCCCTGTGTTTCCTTTTTGACTTTTCAGTCCTCTAAAAGGTGTGTCAGCCATTCTCTACATTACATTCTCTCTGTTAAAATACCTAGTATGTTTCTGTTTTGTTGACTAGACCCTGACCAGTACATCAACAATAAAATAGCCACTTACCTATCATTGAGATATTTACCTTCTAATGAGACTTTCTCAAAGTACCCTCTCTAATACCCAGCTAGGGGCCAGTATATCCCTTCTTTGGACTTCTCCCACTGCAGAACCTCCCTGATATACAATCATAGAAACCACGTCCACCTTAAGGGACTTGGAGAAGCTTGTTGTATAATATAATAAAGAATTGGCTGATCTTGTCCCTGGTTCCTAGCAGGTCACCCCTAACTAAATCCTTGGAATTTCCCAAATAATGTCGTCGTTATTCATGGCAGGTCTCGTGAATCACATCTGCGTTTCTTCTAACAAGATGACTCAGGATGGGGGCTGGTCACACCAAAAAGACCAATCATGTGATTAGAGGGGTGGGGCTTCAAGCCACATGATATCAGCCTGACCTCCAGGGAGAGGAGGGCACTGACTGGAGATGGAGTTCAATCACGGGGCCAGGGATCAATCAATCATGCCTATGTAATGAAACTCCAATACTTCCCTAGTGGTAATCATACACTGATGTGCTGGGAGGGCAATGCATCCCAAGGACATGGAAGCTTTGCATTTGGGACCCTCCCAGACTTCTCCCCATGCATCTCTTCATTTGACCAGTTCTGATTTGTATTCTTTATAGTAAAACTATAATTGTACGTATAGTGCTTTCCTGAGTTCTGTGAGTCATTCTAGTGAGCTATTAAACCTGAGGGAGTACTCCGAACTCCTGAATTTGTAGTCATTTGGTTAGAAGTGCACGTATTCTGGGAATATCTGAGCTTGGGGCTGGTGTATAAAGTGAGGTTAGTCCTATGGGGACTGTGCTCCAACTTGTGAAGTCACACTAACCCTGAGTAGTTAGTGTCAGAATTGCACTGCAGGGGCTTTCAAATTTTTACACAGCTAACAGACTATTAGGACTTTCGCTAATTAATCCACATGCTCAACACATTCTCTAAATGGCTCATCTAATTTCACACACCAAAAATCATATGGCACATCTAAGTACTTTTTAACATATCATATTAATATACAATGATTTGAATCTCTTACATTGATGAAAATAGTTGATTGAATTAAGCAGTGACTACCAAGAGTAAAATCCACTACAGCTGTAATGTGTTATACCTGCAAAGCGTTCATGCCACTGTTATGCAGCAGTTTCTAGCTCAGATCATATTCAGATTTTCTCTGAAAATCCACAGACCTCAGCCCATTTTAAATGTATCCTCCTTTTCATGTCTTGCTTTCTCAAAATGCCTTGTGAAGAAGAGATGGGTGGGTTTCTGGGAAAAGCAACACTGCTCATTTACGTGTGAACAGTCATAAAGATAAGCAGAAAATAAGATCACCTGTGTAGTAGGCCTGTGAGATCTCCTTCAACTGCCTGCTTGTCCTGGTGGTTAAGATTTCAATCAATGCATTCTCATTTGTTCCAGTGCCCTAAAAAAGGAAAAGGAAATCTATTTTCAGAACACTTAACAAACTTAATTTCATGCATTTAAGTCTTAAGGTCCTATTTTAGACAGATGAAAAAAGCAGTTTTGAGTAAATCACCGTAAGGTCTTATACAACTTTTAATGTAGTTTTCTAATTTTCCATATATTTTAGTATCTACTTAATATGAATCATCTGGAGTTAACTGACACCAAAATTTTCAAGAAAATTTCTGACTCTAGTTTAAAAATCAACTGAATAATTCTAGGAAGAAAAAGTAGAAAGGGAAAGCCTATGTCAATCAAGATGAGAAGAGCACTCCAACATGCCATTTTATTTAGGAAGGGCTCTGTAATTCTTTTGAATGAGTTCCTCTTTGCACCAGTGCACTGGGTTGGTCAGTAGGTATCATCCTCTTCATATTGAGATTTTTAAAGCCTCAATAATGTGTGTCAAGGGTCCAGCTGGTTCAGTGACTAGTTACCCCTGAGCCTTGGTTAAGAGTGAGGTCACTGAATCACATTGTGACTCCATGAGAAGCCATTTACACTAGGACTTGATCAAATGAGGCCAATATAGCATATGAACAGTGACTGAATTTTATCCCTCTGTAGCAGAGATTCCTAGTTGCCCCCAATATCTCTCCTTTTAAAATTACTTATTTATTTAAAAATAGACTTTATTTATTTATTTTTGCTGAGGAAGATTGGCCCTGAGCTAACATCTGTGCCAATCTTCCTCCGCTTTGTACGTAGGTCACTGCCACAGCATGGCTGACAAGTGGTGTTAAGTCCACACCTGGGATCCAAACTGGTGAACCCAGGCCACTGAAATGGAGCATGCCAAACTTGACCACTATACCACGGGCCAGCCTTTATTCTTTATTTTTCAGAGAAGTTTTAGGTTCACAGCAAAATTAAGCAGACTCAATATCTCTTTCATGTTCCTTGCTTAGTAATAGAACACCCAATTTTTAATTTAACAAGTAGCTACCCAAATAAAGACAGTATTTCTCAGCTACTCTTAGAGTTAGGTTTATCCTTGCAACTAAATTTTGATTGATGGACTATATGTGAAGTATTATGTACAATTTTTGAGAATCCTTAAAGACAGGAGATGAATCTTTCTTTGTCCCTTACTCTTTTTAGCTGACTGGGATGAAGACATAACGGCTGGATCTTGAGCTGCCATCTTCAGCCTAGAAGTGGAATCTATAGGCTGAAGATGTCAAAGCCTCAAGATTGAAGGAGCCTGAGTCTCTGATAATGGTAGTACCACGACACCCAGCTCTGGACTGCTTACTTTGGATTTCTTTTGTGTAAGAGAGAAATTTTTCTAATCCTTGCTGGTGAATCAAATCCTTACCAATACACCCACTCAATTGTCCCCCATGTGGCAGCTGTTGAAATGCAAGGCTCAGATTTTATTTCAAGAGAATCTGCTGCAAAGAATGTAGTTGGTTGATAGCCTCCAACTGGATCTGCCACACAGTTCACACTGAGGTCATGCCCTCTCCAGGCTGCTCTCAGCCAACGACTGAGCATGGAAGGAGTACTGGAGCTGGGCCATTTCTGCCCAAGGCAGGACTCCTCCAAAGGGGAATATTTGCTCAGGGGCTCCCATCAGCCTACCAAGGCTTTCTCAGAGCTGCACTATACACTGCGGCTCTTCCTATCTGAGCATACTTCCTTCCCTCTCTCCTTTCACAGGTGTCAGATCAGCATTGCAATCTGAAGGTTCACTCCACCTACCCTACTCTGTCTCCTCTTTATCCTTTACAAGCATTTCTCCCAATAAATCTCTCGGACATCTAATTCCATCTTGCCATCTGCTTCTTGGGTGCCCACATCTCTGCCACAGAAAAGAAAATAACTCATACCCCTTACGGAAAGGCAGAATTTGGCTTATGCCTCAAGACGCACATTCCTTCCTTTCCCCCCTCCCAATCAACAAATATGTTGAGCACCTACTTCATTCCAGTATTTTCTCTAGGAACAGAAGATGCAGACTAAGACTGATGAGGTTTCCTGCTAGGATGGAAGTTTGTCTTTTAATTGGATGGAAAAAATAATAAACAAGTGGACAAAAAACACAAGATAATTTTAGACAGTAACAAGTGCAATTAAGAAAATAAAACTGAGTGAATTAATAGAAAATATTTGGAGGAAAAGCATTCGAGGTGGAAGGAACATCATGTACATAAAGACCTCAAGATAGGAATAAGCTTAGAATGTTCCAGGAGCAGAGAGAAAGCCAGTATAACTACATCATTGAATTGAGGGGGGGGGAAGAGGGGAGGAGAGGGTGTGATAGTCAGTCTCATGTGTCAATTTGGCCAGGTTACAGTTCTCAGTTATTCAATCAAACACTAATCTAGGTGTTGCTGTGAAGGTATTTTGTAGATATAATTAAAGTCCATTATCAAATGACTTTAAGTAAGGGAGATTATTCTAGATATTCTGGGTGGCCTTGAAAGCGGAGCTGAGGCATCTCTGAAGGAGAAATTCCACATGTGGGCAGCATTTTCAGCTCATGCCAAGAGTTCCAGCCTGTACTTCCTGACAGCCTGCCTACAGATTTTGGATTTGCCTAGGCAGCCCCATAACCATGTAACCAATTTTTTGCAATAAATCTCTTAGTATATATCTCCTGTTTACTGGTTCTGCTTCTCTGGGGAATCCTGACTGATATAGATAGAACTTTAAAAAGTCTAAAAAGTCAGAGACAGGGGCCAGCCTGGTGGCGCAGCGGTTAAGTGCTCACATTCTGCTTCAGCGGCCTGGGATTTGCTGGTTCAGATCCCGGGTGCAGACATGGCACCACGTGGCAAGCCATGCTATGGTAGGCATCTCACATATAAAGTAGAGGAAGATGGGCACAGATGTTAGCTCAGGGCCAGTCTTCCTCCGCAAAAAAGAGGATTGGCAGCAGATGTTAGCTCAGGGCTGATCTTCCTCAAAAAAAAAAAAAAAGTCACAGAGATAGACAGGAGCCAGAATGCATTGGGTGATGAAGGCCATGGTAAGGAGATTGGATTTTAAGTATTCAAAGTCATTGGAGATTTATGCAGGTGAACAGTATAATCTGATTCTAAAAAGAACTTTATAGAAATCATTTTGGCTATTCTGTGGTGAATGGATTTCAGTCCAGTCAAGAGATGACGGTGGTTGAACTAGAACGGTAGCAATGGATTCTGAGAGACGTGCACACATTTTTGAAAGATTTTGGAGTAGAGCTAATGGACTTGCAGATAGATTTGGGAACACTGAAGAGTAAGGGATAGTGAGGGATCAAAGATAATACTAGTTTTGGCCTAAGCAATGGGGTTGATGATAGTGCTATTTACATTCAGTGACAACAAAATAGAGAATTTTTTTTTTCTTGAGGAAGATTAGCCCTGAGCTAACTACTGCCAATCCTCCTCTTTTTGCTGAGGAAGACTGGCCCTGAGCTAACATCTGTACCCATCTTCCTCTGCTTTATATATGGGACGCCCACCACAACATGGCTTTTGCCAAGCAGTGCCATGTCCATACCTGGGATCCGAACAGGCGAACCCCAGGCTGCCTAGAAGTGGAATGAGCAAACTTAACCGCTGCGCCACACAAAATAGAGAATTTGATAGCTCAGGTCAAAAATCAAACAAGCAAAATTAGGCTATGACAATATCCTTTTAGCCTAGGAACATGTGGGCTCAAGGTTCCACAAGTGCTCCCCATTTCAGGGTTGTTCTAACGACTGGAGAACACAGAATCAAAATGCCATCCAAATCTATCATATTTACACCCATATCTCAAGTGTGCCCTGGAAGAAAGTCACTATTTTTGATGATGTAGTCAAATCCTGGGCAGACATGACTTATCTTGGGCTCATACCTTCATGGATTTCTTCAGCTGCTTCGCATCAAACACAGCCGGGGGAGTCACGAGGGCCACCATGAGATACTCAAAGTTGCCAGAGAGATCACCCTTCAAGTCATCTTTCAGTGCCTAAAATAAAACACCCCAAAAGAAAATGTGAAATATTTTTCCTTTCTCGTTCTCTAAAGCCACCTAGTGAAAGATGAACATATGTATCGATTCAAATGAAAACATGTCCATCCACAGGGAACAAACAGAAATAGGGAGAATATTTCTATGGATATTAATCTGCATTTTTGATTGCTTCCAAAATGTTCTGTTTTATAGAAGGTTTTCTGAAGGAAAACCAATGGAGAGGGTTACACAAGTGTCATAGATAGGAACTGAGTATTAACATGCTTTTCCTGGGGCCTTGATGCTCTCAGTGCTTCGGTTGGGGTGAGGGAAGAGGAGGTGGAGCCCCTATAATTCACACCCAGCTTCACTGGCAGGTGTTCTTTTCCTGCCTTACTTCTCAGTGACTGCCAGAGAGCTCCGGAGAGAAAAGGGAAGGGAAGGCAGTGGTTGGTCATTTGCCTCTGGTAAGACTAGGAGGCATCACAAGCAGTTTTCTGGCAACAACAGCAGGGGGAACCCTGAATGTGGCAATTGGGTGGACCTTACTTACTGTTACTGGCCTTTGGCACTGTTTTCACACATTACATAATTACAGTCCACCTCCCCTGCTTGAAGGCAGGTCCCATGGTTTCTATTTTCAGCATTCAAAGAAATGTTATTGAATAATTATTTTCCCTGCTCTTGATTATTTTCAGCTCTGAAAGAAAGGCTGGCAGCCTCCCAGGCTCCTATGACAATGTGAACATAGACCAACATCTACCATGCCGCTGGGGGGCCCAGCGGGGTTATGCTCCTGCTGAAACAAATGGGATGGAGCCAAGTGTCACTAGTGCTGTGTAATTGCTACAGGTGTTTCCTCTCTAAATGCTAAATTCCACTACCATCTGTCCTCAACCCAAGACTTTCCAACTGAATCTTACTTCAACTGTTCTCATTCTATCACATTGGGAGAAATGCTTGTTACCCTCCACCTCCACCCTCCACCTTATTCCAGATTTTGGAAATCCTGAAAGGCCAGGGGATCATTCACGTTCCCTATACATGTGCATGTTGCCTTGCCTAGAAGTCTGGCAATTCATTCAATTTGACAAATGTTTACTTGGCACCTGCTCTGTGCTAGGCACTTAAAGGTGAGTTAGACACAATCCTTACCCTTAGGACATTATGTCCTAATAGGAAAAATAAAAATATTCAAAGATAAAATTTCAATATAATATGTTAAGTATCTGATAGAGGGAACACAGAGAGAAGTGTGTCGTAATGGAGCCTGAGGGCTTGGCCATCGCGGGGAAATGCCTGAGCTATCTTTGGATGGTTACTAGACACTCTCAGTTCTCACCTGGACCCAATAGCCTGACTGGTCTCTGTTTCCACTCTTTCCCCTCCAGTTTCTTAGCCACAGTTGCTAAAATAATCTTTTAAAAATATAAATTAGAAGGCTGGTCTGGTGGTGCAGAGGTTAAGTTTGCGTGCTTCACTTCAGTGGCCCAGGGTTCGCTGGTTTGCATCCCGGGTGCAGACCTACGCACCACTCATCAAGCCATGCTGTGGCAGGCGTCCCACATATAAAATAGAGGAAGGTAGGTACAGGCATTAGCTCAGAGCTAATCTTCCTCAAATAAAAAACAAATATATATATATATTAGATTAGATTATTCACCTAGCTTATAAACCTCCAATGATTCCCTATTGTTTTTAGAATAAAATCTAAACTCTGTACCAAGAGCCCAAGGCCCAGCATGTTCTAAACCTGTCTCTAACCTCATCTCTTTCCTCCGTTCCCCTTTACTCTCTACATTCCTGCCATATTGGAACTCTTTCTGTTTCTTAAATATTACTAGCTTGCTTCTGCCTCAGGGCTTTTGCATTTGCTGCACCTTCTGGCTGAAATGCTCTTCCGCCAGATCAAGCAGAGGAGAATCCTTAGTATTGTTTAGTCTTAGTTGAGAGTAAAGTAACAACCCCTCACTGACATTTCTTCACCATCTGATCTAAAAGTGCCATTCACCAGTGGGTCTCTATCATACCATCCCACTGTAATTTTTTCACAGCACTTACCAATATCTGAATTTATTTTATTTACTTATTTATTCCTTTTCTAGTAGAATATTACCTCCATGAAGAAGAGAGGATCTGCTTTTTATACCAGCGTATCTCTAACGTCTAGGATACTCCCTGACACAGAGCAGTACTCAACAATACGCGTTGAACAAATAAACTGTGTGGCAAAGACCAAGGCTAACTTGTCTTTGTATAGTCAGTTTCAGGTGATTAGGAAGTTTTCATTTGCTTAATGAATTAAACCTATAATTTCATAAACATTTTAAAATTGAGAGAGAAGTTAAAGATCATCTAAGACGGGGCTTATCAAATAATTGGTCAGATAATTCTTTGTTGTGGGAACTGTCTTGTGCATTGTAGGAGTTTAGCAGCATTCCCGACCTCTACCCACCAGTTGCCCAAAGTATCTTTCTCTCTCCCACCACTTGTGATAAACAAAATGTCTCAAGACATTGCCAAGTGTCCCCTAGGGAGCAAAATCACTGCTGGTTTAGAACCAGTGATCTAAGGCAACAAGAGGTGAAGAAATTGAGGCCCAGAAAGATCCAATAACATGCCCAAGGCCATTCAGCCCATTAAGGGCAAAACCAAGACTTATATTGCAGGCTGTTGACCGGATGCACAGGGCACTTCCTCTACTTGGCTTGAAGCAGAAGATTTGTGGGCGCAATCACCTGGGAGAATGGCTGGTCCATTAGTGGTTAGCACTTTAGTGCCTGTTACGTTAATCAAATCGTACCTTTCCATAGGCCGCCTGATATTCCTTAACAATCAGCTGCCGCTGTGCGTTCGACCGCTCAGTCAGAACGCTGATGAGTGTTTTCTCGTCGGTTCCTAAAGGAAACAAAAATAATTTTACTCATTCTCAACCCAAAGATGCTTAATATGTATCATGAACAAAAGAAAAAATGATTAATAGTCTGAAACAAATGTAGAGAGGAAGGCATCTTAATTTTTAATTTCCAGGTTCTCACCAGGTTGAAATCTTCATTTCTTTGTTTGCTTAGGTTTGGGGAAAAAAATTAACTTTCTTTGGATAGTTTTGAGGGAAGAAAACAATCATTGCCAAAATATTCCTATCTGTATATGACAGGAGAAGTAGCAAAAGGAACGCATTGCTTTTGAACTAGGTTTTCTCACCTCATGAGGTTCAGTTATTGTCTTGTCACCTTTTATTCTTTTCTAATCTCCACACTTGATATCAAAATCTTTTATCCTCTAGAAAAAAAGGAGCCGACATGTATTGAGAACCTGCCATGTAAGGCAACTTTTATTCAGTCATAGTGAATATGCACAGGGGCCCTGATTAAGCTGTCCTAAAGATGAAGATACTAACCCTTAGTGTCTTGAACCCAGATCTCTGACTCCAAAACATGTATTCTCTTTGGTTCATATGTCTCTTAGGCATTCCAGACCCATATACTTAACCACCTGTTTAAGTAAAGGGCTGATGCTGGCCTGCCTGAGAATAACCTCAAGGTCACTATTTCCTTGGTTATTATAGTATTAAGATAATGTGGGAGGTTGTGTCAGCCTCCTTTGCAGTAGAGAACTATACCTGGGTTGGGGAGCTGTGAGTCGGCTTGCACACCTTGGGCCTGCATGACTAGAATGGTATATAAGATCAAGTGGAACTCACGGCTCAACTTCTCTGGGTATAGATCAACCCTACACACCTTGGCTACACATGCCTGTGGCAATGGTACATAGTCTATATCATTGATGGGGCAAAAGAATCTGTGTACTTGGTTAGCTGCTAGGCCTCCCAACGAAAGATGTTGCCCCACTGCGATGTCTGATCTTGTATTCATTCTTCTACATAGTTAAGTAAACACAGAATTCAATTACAGCCCAGTTGTGCCCTGTGAGTCTGGTTATCACTTGCACCTGTAATGGCATCTGTGTTGTTGCATGACTAGACACCTCTAACTGCACAAGTATCTCAAATGCAGCATGCTCCAGGTTGAACTCATTCTAGCTCCTCTCTAACTTGTCTTTCATTCTATGTTCCCTCATCAGCGATACCACCATGGATATAGTCATCAAAGCAAAAACCCTGGGAGTCATCCTATACTCCTTTCTTTTCCTTACTCCTTATATTTTAACAACTATCTGCATCTCTTGAATTTACCTTCTCTGCATGCCCTCTGCCACTGAGCCCTCATCATTTTTTACATAGAAACTTCAAAAGCTTCCTAACTTAACCTCCCCTATTATTCATAGTGTATATTACAGCCTAAGTAAATACTTTTAAAATGCAATGTGATCATGTCAATCTCTTGGTTGAAATCCTAATGGCTCTCTGTAACTTTTAGGATGACATTTAAGCCCCTTAGCTCATATACCACCTCATTAAGATCTAGCTCCTGCCTCATGTCTCTGTTCTGATGTTCTGCCCATTCTCTGCATCTCTATACCCCATGGCCCTAGACTCCAGACATAACTACCTGCAGTTACATGCAGTTTGTATGCTAGGCAGTTTCTCATCTATTTGTGCACATGCTCAAGACCAGGAACTAAACTAAGCTGCCTCGTGGTTCAGAGACTGGATCTGACGCATCTCTAATGCAAATACCATTATGACACCTGGCTCTGGGCTGACAACATGGCAGGAGTGGGGCTCACAAACAAAAACTTCCTTCTCAAAGTGCGCCTGTAAACCAAAATGCAAAAATTCCTGAAGAAACACAATGTTAACAAAGACAAGCAATAGAATTTAAAGACCATTAATTCATTCAATTTGACATTAACCTCATGGAACAGTGTACTCAAGTGAACAGTGTACGCTAAGTATAAATGGAGAAATCAAAGAGATAAATGAAGAAATAACTTTCATTTAAAAATGGAGGGGAAAAAAACCCCAAACAGGCAGAAACAAGATAATATTACACTGATATAAAACCCTAATAGTATATTTCATGGAACTTGACAAACTGACCCTAAAATCACAGCAGAAGCAAAGAGTCAAGAAAAGCTCTTGTCCTACTAGACACTGTGTCATTATAAAATTATAATAGCAATTATGACAATGTAGTATTGAGAAAAGGAGAGGCCAATGGAATGTAGCAGAGAGCAGAAAAACAGGGCAACTTATAAGACAGAGGTGACATAACAAATCAGTGCAGAAAGGGTGAATTCTTCGATAAATTGTGCTGGGACTACTAACCAGCCACATGAGATAAAATAAAATTAGATATCTTTAAATACCATGCACAAACATTAATCCCACGTAGATTAAAGATCTCAATGTGAAAAATCAGAGTGCAAAACTTGGGGGAGAAAACACAGGAGAATATCTTTCTTTTGTGTGTGTGTGTGTTTTTTTATGAGGAAGATTCACCCTGAACTAACATCTGTTGCCAATCCTCCTCTTTTTTCTGCTTGAGGAAGATTAGCCCTGAGCTAACATCCATGCCAATCTTCCTCTATTTTGTATGTGGGATGCCTCCACAACATGGCTGATGAGGGGGGTAGGTCCACACCTGGGATCCAAATCTGTGAACTGAAGCTGCCTAAGTGGAGTACGTGGAACTTTAACCACTAGGCCAGGGGGTAGGCCCCACAAGAGAATATCTTTATGAGCTCATTATAGAAAAGACATAATAAGTATAAATCATAAAAAAAAAATTGGTAAACCTGATTTCACTAAAATCTAAAACTTCTTCTCAAAAAAATTACTATAATCAATGTTAAAAGAAAACCACCAACCAGAAGAAAATATTTTGATGGCTTGTAATTAAAAAAAAAAGTTTTGTATCCAGAATTTATTAAAAAAAATTGAGACCCCTGGGCTGACCGCCCAGGGGGCACACCTCGGTGGCCCCCACCGGTGTTCGTGTCAGCACGCCTGGGCCAGCTCAGAACAGCGGCCCCCACCAATGTCTCAGTCTCAGGAGAGGATCCTCCTCTCACCAAGATGTCCCCAGAGCCCACCAGGAGAAGAACATAAGTGGTTCTATGGAACAAAAAGCTTGTCTTCTCAAATTTGTGTAGATGCTATTCAAAAAGGAGATGTTGGTGGTCGTAAAACCATCCTGTAGACAGTTCCATACATACTGGCCAGCAGCAGCGAGGATGTATGCCAGAGTGCAAAGACACTGAATTGAATTGGGAAGGATTTACTCACGGCTTTGATTCCCATCCCTTGAGAGACACAAGACAAAAATAGTTAAAGGAAAGAAGAGCATGTCATAAACACAATTCTGTGAAGTAAATAGAAGGGGGAATCACCAACATGAATTTCTGGATGATGAATTGCAGATGAGAGCATATTGAACAGTTAAGCAATGTAGAGAAAGTTACAGTCCAGAGGATGCTCTGAAGAGGTGGCAGGAGAGGTGGTTAAGTATCATATGTCACGCTGGAGGCTGACAATGAATTTATATTTTGCTGGTTTAAATATAATCACTTATGTAAAAACATTGTATGTTCTGAAAAATCACCACTACCATCAAGTGAAGGAACATTGCAATTTCTGTTTAAAAATTGTCCCCTAAAGTGCCTAAGGCAGCACAGAATATACTGTATTGACAGTTAATTGAAGACTGTACTTGTGTTTTTCTCTGAGCCATTCTGATAACTTTTTTTCATATTTGTTGTCTTTCTGTTGCATCAATTTGACCTGCCTGAAGCTCTAGAATTTTAATATAAATATGTTAATTTATATTAATAATTCATATATAACTCATTTATTCACATAAATAAATTTCCAACACATAGAAAAAAAATCTTGTCAGTCATGAAGAAGACAAGTCAACTGAAAAATGGACAAAAGATATGAAGAACTAATTGATGGAAGAGGAAGTAAATAAACAAGAAAGGACGCTTAACTGTATCAGTAATAGGGGATAAGGAAAAGGGAGGAAATGAAAACAGAGCAAGACACAATCTTAGACCCACTCAACTGGAAAAACTGAATAGTACGACCATAGCAAGGATTGATGAGAATATGGAGCAATATATAAGGAATGCTAGTTTGGCAATATTTCTAGTTAATTTGAAGGTAAACATCCCCTTCAACCTAGAGATTCCAATTGTTACATTCTAGAGAAATGCTTGGAAATGTGCACAAGGAGACTTAAGCAGGAATATTCAGTGCAGCATTTTTACATTGCAGCAGAAAATAATTGTAGGCAATTTTATGTTCCATCAATATTCCCATTTGATAATACAGTAATTCAATAGCCTACTGTGCAGTTAAAATTAATGAACCAGAGCTAAACATATCAACATGGATAAATCTCAAAAACATAATGTTAAGGGATAAAAACAAGTTGCAGAAGAATGTACACAGTATGATTCCATTTTATACTGTTTAAGACCATGCAAAACAATATGTCATACAGATGTAGTTACAGAATCAAAAGTTTCACAGGAATAAACTTTAATTTACGATGGCATTTATTTCTAGGGAATGGGATGGGAATGAGATCCAGGAAGAATTGATATGGACCATACATACAACGATTTATTATTATGACTATTATTATTGTTGGTAGTAGTGATGGTGATGGTAGTGTTTCATATTAAGTTAACATGGCTAATATTAACATTTAATAAAACTGAGTTCCCTATACCCTTCCTCACTATTTCACAATTTTTAAAAGTCCCTTACAATTTCTCTAATTGAGTAAGCCAAATTGGGCAAACTGAACCTAGCACTTTTATTTTATTTTGCTGAGGAAGATTTGCCCTGAGCTAACATCTATGGCCAATCTTCCACTTTTTTTGCTTGAAGAGGATTTGCCCTGAGCTAACATCTGTGCCAATCTTCCTCTATTTTGTATGTGGGTTGCCACCACAGCATGGCTGCCAACAAGTGGTGTAGGTCTGTGCCCAGGAACTGAACCCAGGCCGCCGAAAAGGAATGTGCTGAAGTTAACCACTTGGCCACAGGGCCGACCCTGCTGTGTACTTTTAGATTGTAATTTTCCTGATTTGCTTCAACGTTAAGAAAGGAATCGTAAAGGATTACTCACCAATTCCTCTGATTGCCTTACGAATCACTTCAGCATCCACTGATGGGCTGAAGCCTGAATAATCTCTCACTGTCCCCCGGTGTCCAACCTAGAAGGAAATATTTGAAAGTTCTACTCGCTCAAAATGATATCTTTGTTTATCCTACATATGCATGTTCCCATATGCATATTGGAACCACAGAACAAACCCATACTTTGCACACCTTCCTATCACTTCAGGAGTGGTTCAAGAGAATAGTCCATCCCTAGACATGCAGGAAATATGACAACTACCACATATATAACAAGGCCTCTTGTTTTTCCCTCTTGTGTAACAAATCAGAAATAGAAAACATTCGTTCTCTAGAGCAATGAACTGCATTAATCCTGGTCACTCTGAAAAACATTTACCTTAAAGTGGCATCTGCATGAAAGCAAGAGGAGAGAATTTCCTACATTCTCTTTGTTGTCAAGTGAGAATCCAAAGCTCTTCACTGCATCTCACACAGCAATAATTGTGGTTTACAGACTCAAGATGTTTTAATTAATGTTACTCTTGTCCTTGGGGAACCCTACACTAAAGGATCCATAAATGAAAACCCCATTAGGACTGTCTGGTCTTAAGCTTTGCTTAATGGATGTGCAATTGTGGCTGGTTAAATTCCCTTCTGAAGGCTTCAATGACATAAATCTTCAGGAATAGTGTGGAAATGAAAAATGCCATGATACTAATTTTAAACACACAAATTAGAACATAACAGGAAGCTGGGAAGGACCATCCTACAGAAAGAAGAAAATATCTTAAAATTGCTTAAGATACTATAGAATAGCCACAAAGATGTTGAGAAAAATTCAAGTAAACATGTACTTACAGTATATGCTATTTCCTAACTCTCTGAATGAGTCTGTCTTTACAATAATAATGTTTTCTTTCTAAACTGATTTTACTATCCTGTTACTGAATAATATTGGCTCCATTATCTTGTGTTACTATGGCTTCTTTTAGACTCTCCTAAAGTGTTCAACACTTTCAGGCAAAGGCATTATCTTGTCGCATTAAAGTGAATGGAAAATTAACGTTCTGGGACAGTAAAAAAATGATAGTCCATTGATTCAATAGATTAGATTGAACAAATTGTTTCAGTACAATCAAACATCATTTAATCTTAAAGCATCCAAAATAAAGAGTTTTGATTCTAAAGTAATTATAATGAATTAGAAACTAGATGTGAATGTGCCTGATCTAAAGGCACCTGTAAGACATCAGTCACTTCAACATAATCTTTGGAGAATTCTCTTTGTCCAAGGTTTAATAAATATTTTATGGATTCAGAGCCAACTGGCTTCATTTCAGTTCTATCCATCCGTGACCTTTAGCGTCTAGCTTAGGTGTCCGCCTTCCATGTGTGGCATGTTAGAGGAACCACCACAATCTGAGAGCATTTGAGTGCTTCATGCCCAGCACTGTGCTGGGTACTTTATATATGTTAACTGTAACCTGCATGACAGCCCTGATGAATGAGTAACAGTGACAAATTTCACATGCAGGACACCAAGATGTAAGAAGGTTGGAGGATTTGCTCAAGGCCTCATAGCTAGTTAAGCGGCAGAATCTGAATTTGAATGCAGTCATGACCATTCAGGCCCCTTCCTAGTCTTTCTTGAAATGTACCACTGCACCACTTGGGTGATTCTCTAAAATGCATGTGCCCAGGCCCTGCCGTAGACATACTGAATCATACTCTTTAGAAATGAGATGTTAAGGTAGACGCTACATGTTTAAGAAGCTCTCCAGGTGATTCTGTGGCATTTACATGCCAGATATTTACAAGGTTGCTTCTGAATACAAGAAGACAAAAATTGTCAGCTTCTAACAGTTCGTGAATTATGAAAACCCAGGGTTTCCATTCTAGCTGTGACTTTTTCACTGCCCTCTACCACCTACACATCAAAATATGCTGAAATTCCAATCTGCAAAATTAGAGAAGGGTGAAATTCCAAATCCGTTACACAACTTGCTACCTAGTAAGAGTTTAATGGAGAGGAAAACTCGTTTAATTAAAAGAAAAAAACTACACACACACACACACACACACACACACACACCAACTTGAAAAATGGCACAGGAATTCTGAAGTGAAACCTTAGTGAAATCTTTCAAATTGTTTCACTTACTTAAGTGAGCAGTATTATCCATTAGATAGACTTGGTTGCCCAGAACATTCAGAAATATTTACACAACTTACCAAAAAAAAAAAATCTTAGAGTAAAATAAATAAATAGAATCTTTTAAACTAATCCATGCCAAGCAGTGAACAACATTCACTTATTTACAGACATCTTTTTTAACTCTTACAAGGAACTTAACAAGGTGGATTTTATTATTTTTGTTTAAAAATGGAAGAAACTTGATCTCGGAGAGACTATTTGCTTAACATAACTCTGCTACTACGGACAGCTCCAGAATTTGAAACCCCTTCTTTGTGACTAAAATGCCCTGTGCTCTATACCACACCATAATGCCTCAGGGATTCCATATTACTGGTTCTCAAAGTGTGGTTCCTGGATCAGCAGCATCAGCATCACCAGGGAACTTATTAGCAATGCAAATTCTCAGGCCCTAGCCCTGGCTTACTGAATCAACAACCCAGGGTCTCTGTTTTATTTAACAAGCCCTCCACATGATTCTAATACATGTTAAAGTTTGAGAATCTCTTAGCTGCCCATTCTTAGCTGTCCAGAAAACCAAAACAAAAAATGAACAAACAAGTCATAGATTCTTTGATGGGTGTGGAAGAAGAATTTGATGATGAGCTCATTGTTTCAGGAATGTTGGCATTTTTACAGCCAAACTAAACTGCTTGCATCGCCTGCTTCACTGCAGGCTTAATTCCCTGACATTTAAGTTACTAATCAATACTTGACTTGGTTTATTTCCACTAACCCTGTGACCCTAACAAAGTGTCAGTGCTAGCGGAGGACATCGCATGAATACTTGGCAGTCTTTTTTTTTTCTTTTCAAAAAAATGTTTGATCAGATTTCCATCCACATCCCTTAAACACATTTAGTTGCTTTCTTTGTTCTCAAACTTGACCTTCAGATGCTCCCAAAGGTAAAATGATACTGAAACCAGTTGGAAAATAAATTAAAGCAAGGAATGTCTAAATAAAGGGGGAAATAACAGGAGCTCTTTACATCAGTAACAATTGCTGCTATTTACTGTGCCAAGAACTGTGCTAAGCATGTTTCTTGCATTAGTTCATTTAAGCCTCACAGCAAACTTCTAAGGCATATGTAGTACATTCTCTTCACAGATGATGATGAAACTGATGCTTAAGCAACTTGCCCAAGTTCACAAAACCAGCAAGTGGGCAATCTCATCAGTCTTTGCTCCTAATTACTAGCCTAGGCTGCATCTCATTTGAACCAGCTTCTTCATGTCAACATCATTTTCCCTGATCTTCTAAAACTATCCTGTGGAGGTCAGTCATAGCACAGGAGGCCCTGAAGCCAGTGGTGTGGCCAAGCTGGGCCTAGGGAGCTGTCGGCTATTACCCCTGAGAGAGGCCAGTCTGTCCTTGACTCGCGAAAAGTCAGTTGTACCTATTTTTTCATGCAAACTGTACGGGGTTTGCAAGAAGTTAAACATTTATTCAGAAGAATGAATGAAAGAGGAAAGCACAAGGTGCCAATCTTGTTGACAAGAAACACATTTAAATCCAAATGCTCCAGAGCAATAGCAGCTGCTGCAGGTACGTTTGGAAGGTGAAGCAAAGCCAAATCACTCATCTCTTCGTCAAGTCCCGTCCAGGCAGTCTCCAAAAATTAAGCTTTCAAAGCAAAGCCTCATATAAACCTCCAGGACTCAGGAACTCTCAAAGAGCCAGAGAGAAATGATTTCTCCACTCAATGTCAAAACAGTCTGCTGGGTCATGAAGGTTTATGATAAAAGGAAAAATGGAGAAGACTAAAAAAAATAAAGCAATCAAAACTTGGAAAATGCAAGACTCCTAGCTCAATTTTTCAAGCAAAACGTGGTTTTCAAAACCAAAGAGGGCTTACCATAAAAAGCCCTGAAATGAAATATGGTCAAAAGAGGCAAGTGTTATGGGTTGAATTGTGTCCCTTCAAAAAAAGTTATGCTGAAGTCCTAACCCACAGTACTTCAGAATGTGACCTTATTTGGATATAAAGTTATCGCATGTACAATTAGTTAAGACGATGTCATACCTACCCCAGTATGAGTGTGATAACCTGCTGAACACAAGATTGACATGAGGGAAGCCATATTGTAGAACAGAACCCATATTGTAACTTTGAATGACCTCTGATTAACTAACCCAGACATGCTCTGTAGATTTTATGGCCCCTCCCAGCTCCTTTAAGTTGATAAGTTTATTCTTTTGAGTTTCTTTAGGAATGTGATTGACCCCCAGGCAGAGGGTCTATGCTGATAGCCATCATCAATGACAACTGAAAGATCAGGGTATGCGGTGATGCTTCAGTCTTTAATGCATATCCAGTAAAACAAAGGACTATCAGGAACAGAGACCTGATGTCTGCCCCCACCCGGAGACCAGATGTTTCCCCCACCCAGAGACCAGCCCCCTATATACCTGGCCTCTAGTCTTTGTTCTGTAAGACGGTTCTTTCAGACATTAGTTGGCCATCTACCCCCTTGCTAGCAAGCTGTAATAAAGTCCTTTCTCTCCTACCACCTTGCCTCTGAACTACTGGTATGTCTTGCAGCGGGCAGACAACCTCTCTTGGGTGGTAACAACTGTTGTCTTTAGAAGACAGCCAGGTGAATCCAGAGACATACAGGGAGAAAGTGACATGATGATGAAGGCAGAGCTTGGAGTTGTGCAGCCGCAAGCCAAGGAACACCAAAGGTTGCCCGTCAACCACTAGAGGCAAGGAAGGACTCTCCTCCAGGTTTCAGGGGGGAATGGCCCTGCCAACATCTTTATTTTGGACTTCTAGCCTCCAGAACTGTGAAAGAATAAATTTATCTTGTTTTAAACCACCTGGTTTGTGGTTCTTTGTTACAGCAGCCCCAGGAAACTCATACAGCAGGTCAGATGCCAGAGAAGAGGATTGGTGACCACTCTGGTCCCGCAGGGCAAATACTACAGGCTAGCAGTGATCACTGGGCAAACAGAAGGCTCCCCATCCCCACAGCAGGCATGCTTTTTCAGTCCAGGGCAGCAAAGAGAAGCAGAGGGTGGGGAAAGCAGGGATTGGCCACCTCAGGGATGCCTGATAAAGGGGAGGCTGACACAATGGCTTTATTTGCAATGCGTCCAAAAGGTCCAAAGGAGATGCTTGCATTTCTTGTGCTCACTCATATGAGAAAATATCTGTACTTGCCAGTTTTTCTTTTTTAAATACAGTGATTTCATCAAGTGAGTGTCAGAGAAAGTGCTTTGGAAGGTGGTAACAGAGAAGGGTGTTGGGCTGCAGCAGAAAGATGCATGTGATTCAGAAATTGGGGAAGAAAGGGACAAACAAGCAATTTGTGCTGTTTTCTTCATGAAACACAGATTATGATAAGGAGGAACCCTGACCCCTCAGAAGCATGTGTCACTCATGTCTAACCCAGCTATACTCCTGCCCTCTTTTGGCTCCCGGGCCTCATCCCTGGGGATTCTTCCTGCTACCCCCACCCCCCTTACATTTATTCTTCTTTGTTGGCTCCTCCCCTTTGCCTGACCTCTACACAGTAGGTACTTCTTAAATGGAAAGTCTCCTTTTCTTTTCTTTCCTTCTAATCCTGCTGTAGGTTATTTCCTCCACTCCTTCTGCTGTATGCAGACAACTCCCACATTTATATCTCCAGCTCAGACTTCTATTTTGAACATTGGTCTAGTATATTCAATGTCTACTTGATGTATCTGTTTTTGTATCTCACATATGAACTCATTATTTCCTCCCAAGCTGATTTCTTCCCCCATGTAACACTTATATGGTGCCTACTTGTGCTTTACATCTATCTACACAACCACTCTATGAGGTTAGTACACAATGACCCCTATTTTATGGGGGAGAAGACTGAGGCACAGAGAGGCACAGCCTTGCCCAAGGTCACACAACTTGTCTATGGCACAGCCAGGATTTGAACCCACATAATCCGACTCCAGTCTCTGGGCTCATCCCCAACTTGCTCTTCTTCCTCAATCTGCCCCCTCCCTCTAAATGGCACCACCAACCACCAAAAACCTGGGAGTCTCCTTTGACTCCTTTATCTCTCTTTCCCTCCAAATCCAATCCATCAGCAAAGCCTGTTGAGACAATCTCAAAAATATAATCTCATGTGCCCTTCTCCCCATCTTCTTTACCCCTGCTGTCACCCAAGTTACCATCACTGATCCCCTGGATGTGGACATATGCAGTAGTTTCCCTCCTCTCTTCCCTCTACTGTCTACCTCCAACCATTTCCCACATAACAGCCAAGTGATCTGTGAAAGATCTAAATCAGCTCAAGGCATTTCTACTGAACATCCTTCTCTGACCTCCCATTGGACATTGAATAAAGACCAAACTCCTTACATTGGTCACAACGGCCCTGTATGGTTTGACCCAACCTCCCTTGTCACCCTGACCTGAAGCCACTCTCCCTTTTGCCCATCAGACTTTGGTTCTCTGAGTCGGGCTGATATATGTTGAATTCTTTCTCATCTTAGTGCCTTTGTTCATGCTGTTCTCTCTATCTGGAATGTTTTTAGACCTTCAGTCCTCTGCTTAAAGATCATCTTCTCTGACAGGCCTGTCCTGGCCACTTGATCCGAGTGAGTCCTCTGTTGTTAGTCTCCATCTCAGCAACATTTACCCCTTAGGACACTCAGCATTCGGTAATATCTCTCACTGTTTATATCTGTGACTCTACCTCCTCTAAAATAAAGTTCCAGAGGGCAGAGACCTTTTGTTTTACTCACTACATATAACCAGCTTCTAGCCCAGAGTTTAGTCTCCAGATAGGAGGTTAATAAATAACTGTGAACGAGTTTCCGGAAGCAGATGGAAACAAGACAATGACATCCCAAGGTGTGGAATGTCTCCAAAGTCTACACCAGATAATGGGCTGCCTGATGAAGTTGATTCCTTCAAATATCAATAGTCCAGAAATCAAAGTGACTATTGTATCCTGGGAGATTTGGGAGATGTCAGGAATATTTCAGTGACCACTTTCAGCATCGTGGGCTATTCCAGGTTCTTCAAGGCTAGTTCCAGGGGCCAGCCTGGTGGCATAGCGGTTAAGTTTGCGCACTCCGCTCCAGTGGTCTGGGCTTCACTGATTTGGATCCTGGGTGCAGATCCACACACCACTCATCAAGCCATGCTGTGGCAGGTGTTTCACATATAAAATAGAGGAAGATGGGGGCATTGACGGCCAACGTCATTAACACCCACATGACACAAAGGCAAAAATGCATTATTTTATGGGTTTTGTATGAGTATGCTTGGGAAGTGACAATCCTAACAATAAGTTGCTACAAACTTAAGAATGCTTCCTGATGTAAAATAAACCTAGATAATGAAAACTCCTTGAATAGTTCATGCAAAGGCTATTGGGACTATCAGGATTCTTTGTGGCCCTTGGAGGATCCTGAAGTCACAACAAAGAGAACTGTAATGCTTCCCCCAATCTCCTTGTCCCCCTCCTATCACTTCATGGGAGTTTCTCATTGCTCTTCAAGTATACCGAGCCCTTCTGCCTTAGAGCTTCACACCTGCTGTTTCCTCTGCCTGGATGGTCTTCCCCAAGCTTTTCTCCCAGCGTATGCCTCCCTCCAGGTTGACTTCTGCTCACATATCTGAGCAGAAAATAACACTGCCCATCACTCTCATTGTCTATCTCTGCTTTTCTCCAGAGTACTTAAAACTGGCTTTCTATATGATACATTTATTTCTTTGTTTACTAGCTGTCTTTCCTAACAAAATTGGAGGCATGTAAGGTCCATGCTTTTTTATTTCTCTTTCTCTGCTGTATCCCTGGAGCCTAAAACAGTATCTGGCACATAAGAGATGCTTAGTAAATATTTGTTGAATAAGTGGATAAAAATGCTTTTTGGTTCTGGGTCTTGCCTTCTTTGATAATTCTCAAATGCCACTACCAGACTTTTCAGAGCTCTACACCATATCTCAAAAATCTGACAAATGCATTCTTCACCTTTTGTAAATCCTGTTCACATGGGGCTGCCACTACTCCCATTTCAGCACACCTCCAGAACCTGGTGAGGTATTTAATCAAACACAAATAGGTGAAAACGAAAGGAGCAAAGATCTGATAAAGAAAGAAGAGGCAGACTTGAGAATTTTCTGCTCTTCTGATTTATTCTCTTTTAATTCACGTTGAGACCTCTGCACTAATCTTATTGCTCAGTACTTTAGAATACTTATTTTTTCTAACTGCTTTGCATCCAACAAAAAATACACTTTCAAGAGAATCAAGTCATATATTTTCCCCTTCACATTCCTTGCTCTCCATCTAAAACTTTTTCTCTTCCTCTTGGCTTCTGATTTACCAGGCTTCTTAAATGGCTACTCATTAGACTGGCAAGTTGTAGTTTTTATTCTAATTAATTAAGAAAGAGGGTCTCTGCTTCCTTTGTGGTTGAACTTGAGTCAGGAAGTGGCAAAGAGCTGCTCTGTAATGCTCATTCCATTCATTCCCAGGAAGCCATTCTCTTTTCACTCAGATTACACAGTATTTCTTTCCAGGCTTTGTCCTGAAACAAAGCTCTAACGTTTTGATTTAGAATCCAGGTCTAACCTGTTTTTCTGTAACTTCCTGCAGAGGACCATTTGTGTAACTAAGTGCCAATATTTACCTAAAGAAGCTTCAGGGAACATGGTTTAAAACACACACCAGACAGGAAGTGGCAGTCATGTTGAACAGAACTTAATTGGACGTGATGCCTGTTCTGCTTGGGGTGTGAATACTCCATTTCAATGAAAATAGTTATGAAGCCAGATCTTCTAGCCCTGAGATGCAGTGGACAGGAGAGAAACCAGAGAAAACGTCAGCACATCCACATGCATGTTAAACAGGCATTCGCCCCATGTGTGTTTTAAATTTGCATGGTCAGGAAGCATAAATACACTAATGGGATGTCCTCACCAAAGCAAGAAATATGACACTGGACAGGGCTCTCACAAACTCCCATACCCAGGACAAATAGCATCCAAATGCCCAGGGCTAGTGTTATCCATGGGACGACATTTGAAAGGCACATCTTTCCCAAATTCTCTCTCACATTAGCACATTGCACCTTTCCTGACAGACCTACGACTGGTGTCATTCTTCTGGGTGACACAGCACAAATGGGAATGCTGTGTCTTCATGTGTCAAACTGCACCCCAGGAAAGAGAGGAAGGGTCGGGTGGGGAAGGGAAGCTGTGCTCTCTAATTCTCACCATAAACACATTATCATGTATTAGCTTTTCCTACTGGGAAGTTTCCACCCTACATAAGCCCTTCTCCAACCTTTCCACCATCAAGAATCCCTTTCATTATTTCTTCTCCATGGACCCCACATTTTGAGTGACTCTGCCTGCCAATCTGAATTTATTACAAAACATTAACTCATTTTCCCCAGTGTTACTTCTTATTAAAGATGGAACTTCCACTCAGAGCTTCTGATCAGCATAAGATAACCAGTGCCATAGTGTTGATACCATCTTGGTAAAAAATAAAGGCATATGATGTTTTAGAAACTATACAGGCTTGATGTGAGTTATATATGTGTGTGGTATAATAAACAGTATATCTGGTCTTTCTTCTGGGTTCCAGGCACAGAGCTTCAAAAACTGTTGGAATTTTCTGAGTGATAGGTGTGTCTTTATTACACAAATAAGGTGACTCATGGTGGGCCCCTCCTTAGCTGTAGGATCAGGACTGATCACTAAGAAGACCAGCAACATGATGGAGGGTTGGCACTTTGGGAGGGGAACAGGACTGGAGACTGAGTTCAGTCATGTGGCCAGTGATGTAATCAATCATGCCTGTGTAATGAAACCCCAGTAACAACTCTAGACACTGAGGTTCAGAGGAGCTCCCTGACTGGTGAACACACTGATGTGCAGGAAGGGCAAAGCACTCTGACTCCATGTGGAGAGGGCATGTTAGCTCTGCGTCCAGGGCTCTTCCAGAGCTTGCACTATGTGTAGGCTTTATAATAAAACTGTAACTGTAAATACAGCACTTTCAGTGAATTCTGTGAGTTGTTCTAGAGAATTACTGAACCTGGGAGGGTCACAGAAACTCCCAAATTTATAGCCCATTGGTCAGAAGAGCAGGTGGCTCTGACCCTTGCAGCTGGAGTCTGAAACGAGGGCTGAGCCCTTAAACCTGTGGAATTGTATTGCAGTATACCCACTTGAGTGGGAACAGAGCATTATACATCTTTAAATATATATAAGTATCCAAAATATATATAAATATAAGTGATTATGATGTGTCAATGTAGGTTCATCAAATGTAACAAATGTACCACTCTGGTGCGGGATGTTGATAATGAAAGAGGCTACACATGTGTCAGGGCAGGGGGTATATGGGAACCTATACCAACCTCAATTGTGCTGTGAACCTAAAACAGCTTGTGTATACATCCACACAAGAAAATAGTGAAAGTAAGAGTGGTCAGAAAGAATCTTTTTGCAGATACCCATCTGTTTCAGGTGACTCAGAGAGAATCATTCCAATGGGGAGGGGGATGCTGTTGATTTATAATAAAATCAGGCCCAGGAAAAAGGCAGAAGGTCCTTTACTAAAACAGTTGCAGGGATATTAATTAGCAAGGAATATGTCTTTAGAAACAAACTAATATATTGAAATGATAGTGATTACAACTAACATTTACTGAGTGCTCAATACATGCCAGGCACTGTTAATGCATTTTACATGAACTGGTTTATTGGTTACAAGCACTAATGATGTAGGTACTATTACTATACTCATTTTGCAGATGAGGTAACTGAGGTGGCAAGAGACTAAGTAATTTGCTCAAGGTCATATTCAAAAGCCTACTTTGTAACCAATTAGAGTTATAAAAAGGAGCACTGTCACTGTGGTTGGACTGTCAGCAGAAACCTTACAGGCTAGGAGAGAGGGGAAAGATATATTCAAAATCCTGAAAAACCAAACTTTCAGCCAAGAATATTCTATCCAGCCTTGGATACTATCCTTCAGATACAATGGAGAAATAAAAACTTTCCCAGATAAAAGCTGATTCCTTTCAGTAGTGTCTTATAGTTTTAATTGTATAGAATGAGTTAGGAAGTATTCCATGAGGCCAACATCACTCTAATCCTAAAGCTAGACAAGGACAACACAAAGAAGGAAAATTACAGGCTAATATTGCTGATGAACACAGATGCAAAAATCTTCAACAAAATATTGGCAAACAGAATACAGTAATACATTGAAAGGACCCTATACTATGATCAAGTGGGATTTATACCAGGAATACAGGGATGGTTCGACATCCGCAAACCAATCAATGTGATACACATTAACAAAATGTAGAATAGAAACCACATGATCATCTCAATAGATGCAGAGAAGGCATTTGACAAGATCCAACATCCATTTATGATAAACTCTCAATAAATGGGAATAGAAGGAAAATACCTCAACATTATAAAGGCCATATATGACAAACTCACAGCCAACATCATACTTAACAGGGAAAAATTGGAAGCCATCCCTCTGAGAACAGGAACAAGACGAGGGTGCCTACTCTCACCACTCTTATTCAACATAGTACTGGAGGCTTTGGCCAGAGCAACCAAGCAAGAAAAAGAAATAAAAGGTATCTAAATTGGCAAGGAAGAAGTGAAACTCTTGCTGTTTACAGATGACATGATTCTATATACAGAAAACCCTAAAGAATACATCAGAAAACTATTAAAAATAATCAACAACTACAGCAAAGCAGCAGGGTACAAAATCAACTTACAAAAATCAGTTGCATTTCTAATAATAAACTAACAGAAAGAGAACTCAAGAATATAATCCCATTTACACTCGCAACAAAAAGAATAAAATATCTAGGAATAAATTTAATCAAGGAGGTAAACGACCTATACAATGAAAACTATAAGACATTACTGAAAGAAATCGATGATGACATAAAGAAATGGAAAGATATTCCATGTACATGGATCAGAAGAATAAACATAGTTAAAATGTCCATACTACCCAAAGCAATCTACAGATTCAATGCAATCCCAATCAGAATCCCAATGACATTCTTCATGGAAATAGAACAAAGAATCCTAAAATTCATATGGGGCAACAAAAGATCCCGAATGGCTAAAGTAATCCTGAGAAAAAAGAACAAAGCTGGAGGCACCACAATTCCTGACTTCAAAATATACTACAAAGCTATAGCAATCAAAACAACATGGTACTGGTACAAAAATGGGCACACAGATCAATGGAACAGAAGTGAAAGCCCAGAAATAAAACCCCACATCTACAGACAGTTAATCTTCAACAAATGAGTCAAGAACATACAATGGAGAAAGGAAAGTCTCTTCAATAAATGGGGTTGGGAAAACTGGACAGCCATATGCAAAAAAATGAAAATAGACCTTTATCTTTCACCATACACAAAAATTAACTCAAAATGGATTAAAGTCTTGAAGGTAAGAGATGAAACCATAAAACTCCTAGAAGAAAATATAGGCAGCACACTCTTTCACAGTGGCCTTAGAAACATCTTTTTGAAAACCATGTCTACTCGGGCAAGGGAAATGAAACAAAAAATAAACAAATGAGACTTCATCAGACTAAAGAGCTTCTGCGAGGCAAAGGAAACCAGGAACAAAATGAAAAGACAACACAGCAACTAGGAGAAAATACTTTCAAATCATATATCTGACAAGGGGCTAATCTCCAAAATATATAAAGAACTCACACAACTCAACAACAAAAAAAAACAAACAACCCGATCAAAAAATGGGCAGAGGATATGAGCAGACATTTTTTCCAAAGAAGATATACAGACGGCCAATAGGCACATGAAAAGATATTCACATCACTTATCATTAGGGAAACGCAAATCAAAACTACAATGAGCTATCACCTTACACCCATTAGAGTGGCTATAATTACTAAGACAAAAAATAACAAGTGTTGGCAAGGTTGTGGAGAAAGGGAACGTTCATACACTGCTGGTGGGAATGCAAACTGGTACAGCCACTATGGAAAACAGTATGGAGATTTATTGAAAAATTAAAAGTAGAAATACCATATGACCCAGCCATCCCACTACTGAGTATTTATCCCAAGAAATTGAAATCAACAATTCACAGAAACTTATGCACCCCTATGTTCACTGCAGCATTATTCACAATAGCCAAGACATGGAAGCAACCCAAGGGCCCAAGGACTGATGAATGGATAAAGAAGATATGGGGTGTGTATATATATATATATGCACACATATACATATATATATATTCTATGTATATGTAGTATTCTATGAATACTACTCAGCCATAAAAAAGACAAAATCACCCCATTTGCAACAACGTGGATGGACCTTGAGGGTATATGTTAAGCAAAATAAGCCAGACAAAGACAAACACCACATGATTTCACTCATATGTGGAAGATAAACACATGGACAAAGAGAACAGATTCCTGGTTACCAGAGGGGATGGGGATTGGGGGGTGGACATAAGGGGTAAAGGGGTATATACCCGGTGACTCACTAAGAATAACGTACACAATGTTATAAACTATAATGACCTCAATAAAAAAAATACTAACTTGAGGGTTCAAACAAATAGTAACTGTATATATTATTATTCTGTAAAAGTTAAGTTAGGACTTGACCAAGAAGGAAAAGCTCAGAATATTTGCATGAGAGTGTCAGCATGGTAGAAGGCACTACGGAAAGATACTGCTACGGTTCCTCAATAAAACGTCATGTTCCAAGACATTGTAAGTTGTGGGTTGCCTGAGAGCTTGCTATGGGCCTAAAGGCAAAATAGGACAAGGGACCCTGAGTCCAAAGAGTACAAACTGATAAGATCACAGGCCCTTTTCCGAGTATATAACACCTGCCAGAACAGAAACATTCAAAATGTCCAAACAAAGGAAATAGCAAAGCAGCATAGATCGCTTGTCATCTGAAACAGCTCCAGGTTGCAACGCTCCTTCCTCGCTAGAACATACACACCTAGGAAACCAGCTCTTCTTTCATCTTCAAGGGTAATGTACTGAAATTGCTGACGTCTCTCTCATCACTCCATAAACTCATCACACACTGGCAACCACAAACTGATTTACAGTTTTGTAGAGAAGCACGGATTTGATCACTCACTTGTGTTTGCCTGTGTATGTGCTTTTGTGTGTAAGAGGGAAAAAGAGAACAGATAAAACTTAGTGGTAAGAATATTTACAGAAATCGGAGGGTTTTTTAAATTGTGGTTAAAAAAGCGTAACAAAATTTACCACATTAACCATTTTTAAGTGTACAGTTAAGTAGTGGTAATATCCACACTGTTGTGAAACAGATCTGCAGAACTTTTTCATCCTGCAGAACTGAAACTCTACATCCATTAAGCAACAAATCCGCCTCCCCCACCCCCGTCCCCAGCCCCAGCCCCAGCCCCTGGCAACTGCAATTCTATTTCCTGTCTTTACAAATCTGACTACTTTAAATACCGCATATAAATGGAACCACGTAGTATTTTCTCTTTTATTACTGGCTTATATGACTGAGCATAATATCCTCAAGGTTCATCTATGTTGTGATATATGTCAGAATTTCCTTCCTTTCTAAGATTGAACAATATTCCCTTGTATCTAGAGACCACATTTTGTTTATCCCTTCATCTGTCCATGGACATGTGGGTTGCTTCCACCTCTTGGCTATTGTGAATAATGCTGCTATGAACATGGGAGTGCAAGTATCTCTTCGAGATCCTGCTTTCAATTCCTTTGGGTATCTACCCAGAAGTGGAATATAATATATGTTCATTATTTAAAAAAAAAATCAGAGCATAGAAGGCGATGCATTGAAAAATAAAAGTGCCCTTGCTCCCAGTTCCACCTTTCCAGAAAGTTTTCATGTAATACAGTCTTTATGTATATATTTTTCTTTTCTTTTTTCTTTCTTTTAAATACTCAGTACATTCTACTCTGTAACCTGATTTTTTTCATTGATTAATACATCTTTGGACATATTCTTATGTCAGTATATACAGAGCAGATCCACTTTATCCCCATTCTTCTTAATGATCACATAAAAATGGCTATAAGTTACAAACAAGTAATTTACTAATTTCACACCCAATGGATGGCCATTTATGCTGTCTGTATATTTTCATTAACACAAATGAATGTCCTTGGGTCCATATTTTTTCAACCTTATGCAAGTATATTTATACGTTAAATGCCCAGAAGTGGAATTACTGGGTTAAAGTCGGTGGGCATTTAAACACTGACAGATATTGCCAAAATATGATCCAAAAATGTTTATTCTCCTATGAACAGGGGATGAGAGCACCTGCCTCACACATCCTCTGCAACACCAGTCTTACTACAATTTTTTCACCTTTACCAATTTCTTAAGTAGAAAATGGCTTCTTATTGTGTTATTTACATTTCTTTAATTCTCAGTGAGGTGTGGCATCTTTTTATATGTCTGTTGGACATTTATAATTCTTTTCATGTCCTAGTCACATCCCTTTCAAATTTTTCCATCAAGTTCATTATTCTTATTGATTTATTCGAGTTATTTGTATGTTACGGAAATAAACCTTTGGGCTGATGTGCTGTAAATTTTTTTCCCCTGTGGGTTGTCTTCTGACTCTACTAATAGTATTGTTTGCTGCCATAAATTATAAATGTATATGTAGTTAAGTAGATCACTGTTTTTCTTTAAGGCTTTTGGTTTGTGTCACGGCTGTAAGCACCTTCCCCACTCCAAGATTATTTTTTAAATTCATCCATGTTTCATCTCTTTCATGTCAGCTTTTATTTGTCTGAAATTTTTTATTTTTTTTAAAGATTGGCATCTGAGCTAACAACTGCTGTCAATCTTTTTTTAAAATTTTTTTTTCCTGTTTTGTCTCCGCAAATCCCCTGAGTATATAGTTCTATAGTTTAGTTGTGGGTCCTTCTAGTTGTGGCATGTGGGACGCCACCTCAACATGGCCTGACGAGTGGTGTCATGTCCTCGCCCAGGATCTGAACCAGCAAAACCCTGGTTCTCCGAAGAGGAGCATGCGAAGCTAATCACTTGGCCACGGGGCTGGCCCCCTGAAATTTATTTTAATTAAGAAGGGAAAAGGAATATAGATTTACACTTTTTCCCAAATGGCCAGAAGTTTTCCTAACATTATTTATTGACTAAGCCAACTTTTCTTCTCTGATGTTAAATGTCATCTTTATCATATAAAAAATTCCCAAATCATATACTGAATTTATTCTCTGTTACTGACCTCTCTGCTTTGGTGTCATCACAAACTATTTTAACTATGTACTTTTCGATTTTTATTTTTTATTATTTTTAGACATCCTCTAGCTGTTTTAGCATGTCAATTTTTTCTGATGAACCTTTTGATCAACTTTCAAAAATGTTTTCTTGATATTTTGATTTGACTCAGGTAAGTCCTTGTGTTACGAAGGCTTGATTTTTACTTACCCAGATAGATGCCATGGTCTTTCACCTTTGCCTTGAGTTTAGATCACACTAACCTACAAAAAGAAAAAAATTACCAAATGGTAAAGTCTGTGATTCAGAACACAACACTCTCAGACCAACCCTTAATCTTTAATCCAGAAAACAGAAGTCAACATTCAAAGAGAAACTGTCCCGGGAGAGGATGTGCCTCTAACCTCTAATACCAGCCCCCTCCCTCCGCTGCTAAACATACATCTCCTCAGTGCACAGGGCTGTGCCAGACCTGTGATGGGCTCAAAACAGGAGAGAAGAAAGTCTCTGTACACAAGTGGTTTACAAATATGTTTCCTGGAAAGCCAATTTTTGACTCATTTAAAACCCAGTAGAACTATGTTGATTGCTGAATTCTGTTAACCAGAACAGACTACCATCATAGGGAACAAACAACAAAACACAGGAAATTGCCCCCACTCCCTAACAGAATTTTAGCTGGTTTCAATTTGATTCTTTGTCTTTGACTGTGAGACCTCCATTTACATTTTACAAAGCTCCAAGCCTACTGCCTGTTGTACACAGATGTGCTTGCTTTTTGAGGAGTCAGTCCAGTCCTCGTCAGGGGCCAGAGGTGAAACGGGCAATTCTTCGATGGAGCCCCAATTGGGAACTCAGGCATACTTTCCGTTAAGTAGACATTATTTCAACATGCTTGCGTATCTCCTGGGTTGCTTTAGAAATGCAAGTGGCTCCCACCCATCCTGGGAACAAAATATTCTAAAAATTCAACGATAGCCTCAGAGCAAAGTTCAACAGGAAATTACACTGGTAGCCCCTGGAAATATTTAGCCCTGATTTTCTCAGGCTCTCTGTAGCCTAGGGCAGTGGGCTGTCCAGTTACAGGGCCTAACACTACATCCCTCTACATATACAGTGGACACAAGGTATTACTAGCTCTGGTTTTGCTTTTTAAAGGTAGACACAATTTCTTTGAGCCTCAGTTTCCTCATCCATAAAAAGGGGGAGAGAAGGGCTGTCACTGGCATTAAAAGAAATAACATCAGCTAGCATTTTGAGTTCTTACTATGTGCCAGATAGTATAAAAAAGCACTAGAAGGTGGACTCCAGGCTAGAGATTTTTATCACGTTTGTTAACTGGGGCATAAAAGGTACTAAAAAAACCTTCTAGAATGAATGATTTAACATAAGCCTCACAATAATTTAGGGAGCTAGGCATCATTAATAACATCTCAACTCTGCATATGAAATAGTTGGGGCACAGAGAGGTACAATAATGTTCAAGTAAGTGAGGGTCCCCCTGCTGAATCTAGGCAGTGACACTCCAGAGGTATGAATTTAAGCCCCATGCTCCTGCCTTACCCAAGTGCCCGGCCCACACATCGTCAAAGCTGATGCTCAGTATGTGTCGATCCAGCATAATTTGTAAATTATTAACAATTATTACTGATTTAAGTTTTAAGAAGTAAAGAATTACTCCACAGTAGAGGCCAAATGAGCTAACAATAGAACTTTAAACATCCTTTTCTGAAAGGAATTAGAGTTTCTACATCATATCCTATACTTTTCTCAACAGATTTCTCTATACAACCACAGGGCTCTGGAAACAAGGTTCTGGTTTTTTTTACATCTTTGAATTCCTTTTCTCAGCAGTCTGAAGTTCTCTGCCTTCATGAAAGCCAATGGAGATATCTCTACAGAATAACATTTTAATGAGCTACATTTTTTATGATGTTGATTTTTAAAAAGTTGCAAATGCAACCCTCCCTTAGGGCAGAGACTTGCTATCCGTGTAGAACACAAACTCTTGGAAAGAATTTAGCTCCAGAGGTGTAACTTCTTATCAGCAGCCAGAGGGGTCTCCAGAACCTCCTAGATCCAGTGGGAACCAGTTTCCTATGTAGGGGAGGAAGACATTTCCTCTTCCCAAATGGGGGTTCCTCTGGCTGGAGAAGGAATTAAATTCACATGAGACAGAATAGCAAGAGAAAATTAAACAAAGCTTTATGAGGAACCATGGCCCGGGGCCTTTCTTCCTGAAGGAAGAAAGGGCACCGAAGAAGTGGGGTGCACATAGTGGTTATATACCCCCAAACAGGGTGCTTCGCATATGATGAAATGTCCCTCCCACAATAGTCACAAGATTGCTCTGTTGGCACAGTGCTTGATGGACACAGCAGGTAGTGGGTCTGCTATCTCGGTGGGCGTAGCAGGAGGCAAGTCGATTGTCTGGAGCTGGGCAGTCACAGGTGAGCGCAGCAATCAGTTCCTAGCCTAAGGAAAGATGCTTAATCCTTAAAGAAATGCGAACGTTGGGAGGTGGAGGGAGGTTAGTTACAGGAGGTTACCAGAGAAGCACAATAAAATGCAGATTTAAGTCCTTGCCTTTGGTATTGATTAAGAGTTTCTAGAGAGAAGGTCACCTCCTTTCTTCTTCCTGGTACAGAGAGGGAGGCACCTTTTACAGATAGAGATTTACCTTACAAATGTAAATGTGTCCTAACGAAGGGCAAGTTCCATTCCTCAGAGCCTCCTTCCCTGTCCCAGTTTATCAAAAGCAATCAGCCTCAAATAATCCTGATGCCAAAGAGACATATCTTGGGGTGGCCAATTTCAGGTCCCTACACCTACATATGGTCACTTGCAAGCAAGTACTCAGATTCCTGTTGACTCAAACGCCAGGGGAATGATTCATGCCTGGTGAACGCGACTCTGTTGCAATCAAAGAAAAAGGTGAGTCTTTTCAAGGAAAAGTGAACTTCCCGGACTCCCAACGCCCAATATTTAAATTGACTATTCCTCTATTTCTTAAAAAAAAGTAAGTGAAATAAAATTAACTGCCAACGTGAAGAGGAGAACGTGCTCTCAAGGATGGGTGGGGTTCCAAGTCCTCAGAACCGAGCTCGGAGCCGGCCCCCCCCCCCGCCCCCGACCCCAGACACCAGGGACCCAGCGGACCATTCCGACTCCCTGCTCTTTTTCTGTTCTCAAGACCTTTAGGATTGAGGAGGCCAAGATGGCCAACTGGATCCCAACGTTGCTAGCTGTGATGGAAAGAGAAGGGGCGGGGGCTCCCGGAGAGCTGGGTGTCAGCTAGTGCCCCGCCCTCACCATAGCTGGGTGACTCTTCAAGAGCTCTGCACTTTTGCTCCCCTAGGCCTCAGTTCCTCGATTCCGAAATGCGGGAGGCGGCCTCTCTGCCCGCGGAGGCCCCTCGGGCCGTGCACCCGCGCAGCTGCCCGGGGCCCGCGCTGCGCTCGCGGGGACCTGGCCGAGGCGCGCCGGCACTCCCCGGCGCAGGGCGGGCACGCGCGGGGAGGCTGAACTTACCCGACAGCGCGGCGGGGACGCGGGTGCGGGGAGCCGCGAGCAAGGTGCGCGCTCGGAGGCTGGTGCTCCACACTGGGTCCCGGCGGCGACCGCACCCCTGCCTCCTGCCCTCCTCCCGCCTCCTGACGCCACCTGATCGCAGCCGCGGGCCGGGAAAGGGAATCCGCGCCTATTGGCCGCTGGCGCTCCGGTTCAGCGCACACGTGTCCCAGCCCTCCGCCCTCCGGGATCTCTCAACTTTCCCACCCTCTCTCCCAGCGTCCGCATAGAAACTTATTTTCTCGGTTTTCACTTCTGCTTCACTTACATTAAATTTTTCTTCAGATTTATTGCCCTGCTTGTTTGGTTCTGGGCACTATCTTCAGAGATGAGACGGTCCCCACTCCAGAAGCTCCCGGCCTGGTACAGATAGCAAACAGCAAGCACTAGTAAGAGTCCATAGCATTTATCTAGCTTTTACTTTCTGCCAGGCACTGTTCTAAATTCTTTAGAGATATACACTAGTTTAAATCTTACAAGAACCCTATAAGGTAGACACTATTATTATTCCCATTTTATAAATGAGGAAACAGACAGAAAGATTAGGTAACAAAGTCACACAGGGAGAAAATGGCAGAACTAGATTTTTGAACTCAGGTAGTTCTCAAGTCCCTCTGCTAAGTTTATTGGCTCTCTAGTAAGATTGGAACCAAAGATTCTGAGAGATAATATGGTGGAAGGGCATTGTAGGCATTTGGAACAACAAAACAAGGGAAGGAGGCTAAAAAACTGAAGCCCTACTTGTCCTGGGGGTCTAGTGGTTGAGATTCCAGGCTCCCACACCGCGGGAGTTCCCGGAGTTCGTTAGGGGACCACACCACCCATCTGTCAGTTGTCACACTGTGGTGGCTGGATGTTGCTGTGATGCTAAAACTTACACCACTGGTATTTCAAATGCCAGCAGGGTCACCCATGGTGGGCAGGGTTCAGCGGAGCTTCTAGACTAAGACAGACTAGGAAGAAGGACCTGGCCACCCATTTCTGAAAAAATTGGCCTTGAAAATCCTAGGAACAGCAGCAGAGCATCGTCTGATAGGGCACCAGAAGGTGACAGGATGGCGCAAAAAGACCAGGCAGGATTCCCTCTGCTGTTGGATTCGACTCCAGGGCACTGAAAGCGAGAACTTGTGTGGAGGAAATGATGAGCAACTGTGTGTTGAATGATGTAGTAGAAGATAACAAGAGCTACCATTTGTTGGGTACCAGGCATGAAGTCAGTGCTTGATTACGTCACCTTTTTTATCTTGAAGGCAACTCCAGGAGGTGATATTTTTATCAGAATTCACATCACAGGAAACTGAAGCTTAGAAAGGTTTAAGTGATTTACCCAAGGCCTCAGAAGTAAAAAGTGTCATAACTGGGACTCTCGTCAGCACTGGCCTCAGCCCTTACGTGTCTCGCCTCTGGGCAGGGCTGCATCTCGAAGGACATGCTTCAGGTATTCGGGCATAATTTAGCTGGTTGGGAATTACTGAGTGTTTGAGGGAGACTGGCATGGTGATCTAATTCGTCTTCTAAAAAGACAGTTCCACAGGTTCCATAAAAAATGGATTCCAAGAGAGAAGTTAAAATGCTATAGGGAGACTGTAGAGTCTCTGCCATTTGGAGTTCAAAAGTGAGAGCTGACTGGGGCTGGCCCCGTGGCCGAGTGGTTAAGTTCGCGCGCTCCGCTGCAGGCGGCCCAGTGTTTCGTTGGTTCGAATCCTGGGCGCGGACATGGCACTGCTCATCAGACCACGCTGAGGCAGCGTCCCACATGCCACAACTAGAAGAACCCACAACGAAGAATACACAACTACGTACCGGGGGGCGTTGGGGAGAAAAAGGAAAAAAAAAAAAAAAAAAAAAAAAAGTGAGAGCTGACTAGAAGGAATGGGGGCAATCATGGCAGTGATAGGCTCTTCTGGGTCAGATTTCAGTCCTTTGTCTTGCCCTTTCACATTGGTGTGTTCTTCAGATGCAGCTGAAAGTGTGAAAGTGCAGGACTCCACAACCACAGCCTGCGGGCAAAAGCAAAGGATGTGGGTCAGGATGGAACAGGTACCTTTCCCACAGAGAAGCAGGAGCCACTCAAGGGTGGAGCAAATTCTAGGATTTGTTCAAGAGGCCAAATCAGAGAACAACCAAGAGGACTGGGACAGAACTGTCAAGAAGAGCAGTGTCCTAGTTCATTCCCACTGCTGCAGCAGACTACCAAAGGCTGGGTGGCTTAAGCAACAGACTTTTATTTCTCATAGCTCTGGAGGCTGGAAGTCCAAGATCAAGGCGCCCGCAGATTCCATGTCTGGTGAGACCTCCCTTCCTGGTTCATAGACATTTGTCTTCTCGCTGTGTCCTTACATGGCCACAGGGGCAAGAGAGCTCTCTTGGGCCTCTTCTATAAGGATGCTAATCCTACTTATGACGGCTCTGCCCTCATGACCTAATCCTCTCCCAAAGGCGCTATCTCTTAATACCATCGCTTTGGGGGTTAGGATTTCAACATATGAATTTGGATTTGGTGAGGACATAAACATTCAGACCATAGCCAAGCAGCTCCCAGTAACTCCCACAGTCTCTCCTTAGAAACATTGCTATTAAAAAATTTTAACCCTATGACCCAGCTATCCCACCACTGGGTATCTATCCTAAGAACCTGAAATCAGCAATCCCAAGAATCCCATGCACCCCTATGTTCATCGCAGCATTATTTACAATAGCCAAGATGTGGAACCAACCTAAATGCCCAGAAACTGATGACTGGATAAAGAAGATATGGTATATATACACAATGGAATACTACTCAGCCATAAAAAAGGACCAAATTGTTCCATTTGCATCAACATGGATGGACCTTGAGGGTATTATATTAAGCAAAATAAGCCAGACAGAGAAAGACGAACTCTATATGACCCCACTTATAGGTGGAAGTTAGCATATAGACATGGAGAACCCATCAGTGGTTACCAGGGAAAAGGAGGGTGGGGGGAGGGCACAAAGCGTGAAGTGGTGTACACACAACATTACTAACAATCATGTACAACTGAAATCTCACAAGGTTCTAATCTATCATAATCTTAATAAAAAAAAAAAATTTTAAGGGGCCAGCCCGGTGACACAGCGTTTAAGTGTGCATGTTCTGCGTCGGCAGCCCAGGGTTTGCAGGTTCAGATCCCGGGTGCAGACAGGGCACCACTTGGCAAGCCATGCTGTGGCAGGCATCCCACATATAAAGCAGAGGAAGATGGGCATGGATGTTAGCTCAGGGACAGTCTTCCTCAGCAAAAAGAGGAGGATTGGCAGCAGGTGTTAGCGCAGGGCTAATCTTCTTCTTCAAAAAATAATTTTAAATTGTAAAATATTTTAAAGGTGCCAACAATAACTGATAATATTAAAATAACATTGATTACCTGTGTTCTCACCACCCAGCCTTATCAAATCTTAAAGATTATGCCATATCTGTTTAGAACATTTTCAAGATATTTAAAAATATATACCAATAAAATTGATGTTCCTTTGCTGCCTTTTCTGAACCATTTGCCTCCCTCTCTCTCCAGAAATAACTCAACGATAAACTCAGTGTTGTTATTCTTGTGCAAGTTGTTATACTTGTTTCAAAATATTGATGTATTCATAAATACTATATAATAGTATTTAGTAGGTTTTTAAACTGTAAGTAAATGGTATCATGATGTATATTCTGCCACTGGCTCTTTCTGTTCAAGTCTAGCTGCTCTCGTTCATTCATTTTAACTGTTGTACAGTATTCCATTTTATGGCTTTATCATGGTTTACTCATCATTCTCCTGCTGATGGGCATTACATTGTTTCAATATTTTGCTACTATGAACAATGCTGCAATGAACATTATTGTACATAGCTTCTTGTTCGCAGGTGTGTGGGTTGATGACATTACCATCTGAAAATAAAATAAAGAACAAGGAGAAAACACTTGAGTGTGTGGCATTGGAAGTGATTGGTTACTAGGAGAAGGCATCTAGATTAGGTTACTTCAAAGCTTAGTTTTTATTTATTTTTTAATTGAAGTATAACTGACATGCAGTATCCTATTAGTTTCAAGCGTCCATCATAGTGATTCAACATTTACATACATTAGAAAATGATCACCAGGAGAAGTCTAGTTACCATCTGTCACCATACAAAGTTATTACAATATTATTGGCTATATTCCCTATGCTGTACGTTACATCCCCATGACTTATCAACAAATGAACAAACAAAAGTAAAGAGAAACAGGCGCCGGCCTGGTGGCGCCGCAGTTAAGTGCGCACGTTCTGCTTCTCGGAGGCCCGGGGTTCACCGGTTTGGATCCTGGCTGTGGACGTGGTACCGCTTGGCAAGCCATGTTGTGGTAGGCATCCCACATATAAATAAGAGGAAGATTGGCATGGATGTTAGCTCAGGGCCAGTCTTCCTCAGCAAAAAGAGGAGGATTGGCAGCAGATGTTAGCTCAGGGCTAATCTTCCTCAAAAAAAAAAAAAAAAAGTAAAGAGGAACAGACTCATAGATACAGGAAACAAACGGGTAGTTACCAGAGTGGGGAGGGGTTGGGGAAGTGGATGAAATAGATGAAAGGGATTAAGAGGTAAAAATTTCCAGTGCATTTCTCTGATGATTACTGATGTTGAGCATCTTTTCATGTACCTGTTGTCCATCTGCATGTCTTCTTTGGAAAAATGTTTATTCAAGTCCTCAGCCTATTTTTTAATTGCGTGTTTGTTTTTTTGATATTATGTTGTGTAAGTTCTTTATGTATTTTGGATATTAAACTTTATCAGATGCATGATTTGCAAATATCTTTTCCCATTCAGTGTAATTGCCTTCAAAGATTAGTTTTTCAATGGGGGTATATTGTGAAAAATTTTAAGAGGATGGACAAATCTATCAGTTAGCTACTGCCACCATAATGCTATATAACAAAGTACCCCAAAATTCAAGGGCTCAGAGTAAGTCATTTATTCTCTCAGACTTGCAGGATGGCTGAGGTGTCTCTGCTCCAGGTGTCCATCCTGGGGCCCAGGCTAAAGGGGCAACAGCTCCCTGGAGGAAGCTCTTTTCCTGGGCGATGTCAGAGTACAAGAGGGCACGCTCAGCTGCACAAGCACCTCTCAAACCCTGGTTTGTGTTATGGCTGTTAACATTCTATTGGCCAAAGCAAGAAACACGACCGAGCCCAAAGGCAGAGGAGGGAGAAGTATTCTCTGCCCACTGGGAGTGGGGCGGGGAGGGGATAGTTCTGAATAATAACCTAACCTATCTCAGGAACATACAGACAGGTGTTGGAGAACAGTTACGAGCTAACAATGTGGCCAATCTTTGTCTAATGGAACAAAGGCAGCTAGAGAAACCCCTACATTCAATATTCAAGCCTGGAGACGGGTAGAAATATTGACGGTCTCAAGATCCCAGGAGAATGTTAGGCACGGAAATGAGAGTTTCCTAGGAAAAAGAACTCAATAAGCTATCAAATATTATTTTGGTGTTTGGAACTACAAAATAATCAACAATATTAGCTAAATTTTTTTTAAGCACCCACTGTGTGCCAGGCACTATTCTAAATGCTTTGCACACATCATCTTATTTAATTCTTAGTCCAACTGGATGAGGTAGGTCCTGTTGTGTATTATTTTTAGGAGTTACATAAACAGTACAGAGTGAGTAAGACCCTAGTCCAAGGTCAAATAACTAGCAACCATGTAGTTGAGATTCAAACCCAGGAAACTTGAGTCCAAATCTTATCTTAATCACCACAATGTACTGTTTATAAATTTACACATAATGCTAAGAGGTTGACCCAAAGGCCCCCTCAAGGATAAGGGGGAGGAGAAAGGACTAGCCAGTAATCTAGGTGAAACCATTCTTTTGCAAGTTCAAAAGCTTTATAGTTGTAGTCACATTCTCTGACAACAGAAACTGGCATTATTCATGACCCATGTCGACTCAGTAGACAGGGAAGAAATACAGACTAAATGGGTATGTGCATTGAGTGGGTCCCTTCCATTTCTGGAAGTAAATTATTCAACAAAAGAGCCCCACCTGTGGGCTGGCCTGGTGATGTAGTGGTTAAGTTTGTGTGCTCTGCTTCCGGGGTTCGCCAGTTGGGGTCCTGGGCGTGCACCTACACACCACTCATCAAGCCATTCTGTGGCAGGCATCCCAAATATAAAATAGAGGATGGGCACAGATGTTAGCTCAGGGCCAATCTTCCTCAGCAAAAAGAGGAGGATTGGTGGCAGATGTTAGCTCAGGGCTAATCTTCCTCAAAAAAAAAAAAAAAAAAAAGAGAGAGACCCATCTGCAATCTGCTGGTGTATGTGCAGCAGCAGAGAGGGGCAGGGGGTTGGGTATTCTGACTTCTCTGGTTCAAAATTCTGTACCAAATTGTGACAGGTATATAGGGCAGGCGGAATAATGGTCCCCAAAGATGTCCCACATAATCCTTGGAAACTGTGAATATGTTGTGTTACGTGGCAAGGGACAATTATGGTTGCAGGTGGAATTAGGGTTGCTGATCAGCAGATCTGAATATAAAGAGATGATCCTGGAGTATCTGAGTAAGCCAAACATGATGACAAGGGTCTTTAAATGGGGAAGAAGGAAGCAGAGTCTGGGCAGCGAGATGGCACAGTGAGAAAGGCTCAGCTGCTCACTGCTGGCTTTGAAGATGGAAGAGCTGACAATCCAAGGAATGCAGATGGCCTCTGGAAATCAGAGAAAGCAAGGAAATGGATTGTCCCCTGGAGCCTCTAGATGGAACACAGCCTGCCAAGACCTTGATTTTAGCCTGATGAGACCCATTTCGGACTTCTGACCTCCAGAACTGTAAGATAATAAATTTGTGTCACTTTTAAGCCATTAAATTTGTGGTAATCTGCTCCAGCAGCAATAGGGCAATCACTTCTCTGGGCATGACCCACAACGGGCGTTGTCTGCTGCTGCCCTCCAAGCAGCAGTTTGATCATCCTATGAGAGCCAAACTTTAATTGAATATCATGGTCATTGCTAAGAAAAGCTTCCTTAAAAAGGTCACATAGTTAAAAAAACAACTTCTAAAAAGAGTACATCAGAAAGTCTTGCTCTTACCTCCTCCCCATCCACTCTTCCCTTCCACTCTCTGCTGCCCCCTGCAGATAAACACTTTCTTTCTTCAGTTTCTTATGTATCCTTCCATTGTTTCTTCAAGCAAAATCAAGCACAAACGAATACACATTCTTATTTCTTCCCTTTCTTACACAAAAGACAGCATAGTATTTACAGTTCTGTACCTTGCTTTTCTCAATTACATTTTTGTTTTTTCTGAGGAAGAGTGGCCCTGAGCTAACATCTGTGGCCAGTCTTCCTCTGTTTTGTATGTGAGCCGTCATCACAGCATGGCCGCTGACTAGTGGTGTAGGTCTGTGCCTGGGAACTGAACCTGGGCCACTGAAGCGGAGTGTGCTGAACTTAACCACTAGGCCTCCGGGGCTGGCCCTCAGTTATTTTTTGATCAAAGCAGACATGTGGGTTACTTCCATCAAAATTCATCAGTAAATATTGTTGACTGCAGACTACCTGTAAGGCACTGTGGTAAGCGCTATGGAAGATTAAAAGGGAATAACGAGATGTAGTTCAGACGTCAATGAGTTTACAATCTAATTGGGGTCAAGACAAACATGAAACTAAGGTCAGTAATTCACGATGCTTTATAATTTTTGTATATAATGCTAAGTTCTGGGGAAAGGACTTGAAACATTGTAGCTTTCGGAGAAAAAAAACTCCAAGAAGATTGGGACAGTCAGGGAAGGAGGCAGTGCAATGTGAACTGACTGGAGCACCAGCATTTGAAAGAATTCTTCCTTTCTTGTAAATTTTAAATTGGTGTGCCTTGTGTTTCTCAATCAGGGTGTCAGTTTGCTTTACTTCCATTGCTGTTATCCTGAGAAAAGTTTTAGTGGAAATATTAACTTGAAGAAAAGGATTAGGGGTAATGAATTGTCATCTAGATGTTTGTACTTTTGATTTATTTATAGTAACTTAAACTGTCAGAATTCATTTTTTCTAGTCTTCCAGCAGGATAATACGTCATTCTCCTTTAACCAGCATAGGAGCTGCTGTGAGTCAGAGGAAAAGCCCCAGCTGGCCTGCTGTGTGTGAGTTGAGACTAGAACAGTGGTCCTCAAAGCCGGGTCCCAGGACCTGGGAATCTACTAGAAATGCAAATTCTGGGGCTGGTCCTGTGGCCAAGTGGTTAAGTTCTCGTGTTCCACTTCAGTGGCTCTGGTTAAGTTCACGAGCTCCACTTTGTTGACTTGGTTTCACTGGTTCGGATCCTCAGCACCGACCTAGGATTGCTCATCAAGCCATGCTGAGGCAGCATGCCACACAGCACAACCAGAAGGACCTACAACTACAATATACAACTATGTACTGGGGAGCTTTGGGGAGAAGAAGAAAAAAAAAGAGGAAGATTGGCAACAGATGTTAGCTCAGGGCCAATTTTTAAAAGAAAGCAATGCAAAGTCTCTCAGACCCTACCCCAGACCTGTTGCTTTAATAAGCCCTCCAGGTGATTCTGACACTCCCTAGCATTTGAGAACCACTGATTTAGGAGATTCTTCCTTAAATGGAAGAGGAACTGCAATGGAGAAAGCTGCTTAAAAGATCAGCACACCAGGAGCCCACCAGATTTGCAGATCTAAAGTGATGAGGCACAAACTTCCAGTGAGAAAATAAACAAGTCAGGGGCATGTCATGTACAGCATAGAGAATATAGTCAATAATATCGTAATAACTTTGTATGCTGACAGATGGTCACGAGACTTATTGTGGCGATCATCTCATAATGTATATAAATGTTGAATCACTATGTTGTACACCTGAAACTAATATAATATTATACGTCAACTATACTTCAATAATAAATAAATAAATAAGGTGATGGGTTTTCTGCCAAGAGAGAAAATACGCCGCTGTTCTGCCTTCCATTTTGCATTGTAATCCGTGACTCCCATTCAGACATCGCCACAATAGACTATTACCTGCCATCATGGAAAATTCTGGCATGAGCATGGGGACGGGAGGGGGATATTTATTGAAAGCCTATTATTTATGTCAGACATTGAGTAATGTACTTTGCATACGTGGTCTTATTTCATGCTTACCAACCAGCTTAAATTAGGTGTGATTAATTTGCAAAATTTGCAAATACAGAGACAGGCTCAGAGAAATTCAGTAATTTCCACAGGTTGTATTCCACGCAACTAGGAGGTAATAGGGCTGGATTTATATCCAGAAGAAAATGAGTAACAGGTGGTGTTTATCTAGGATTTATTTTAATTGTTCCAGGTTTAAGGTTTAATCTTTGTGCTTTCAGGGTGGCAACTTTACAATAAAATACACTGTAACCATTTTTTTAGTTTCTGTAGTTGTAACAACTGCCCAGTTATTACCATTTAGACAAGAATCATGCTATAGCATGGTTATAAAACTGATATGTTCCCCTGAAGGATGAATTTTCTTAGAAGGATATGTTAGATGATAATGTTAGGATCCCAGAAACCAGGTTTATAGTCATCCAGAAAAAGAATCTGGAAACGAATATTTGATGACATTTTCACCATTCTGAATACATAAAACTACTTGATAGTATTATAAGAAGCTAATTTTCCATATAATCTTTTCTGTCAAACAGGGAAATTTGAGAGTCAAATATAAGGTTTTAGAGCAAAGTTATTGAGGTATATTTAAAATATATAGCAAAATATGAGGGAAGAACTGAGAAAAGCAGATTTAATTGACGAAGTGGTTGTGAATGTTAAATAGGTGTGCTCTTATGCTGGTGTGCTGAGATGGCTTGGCATGCAAGGTCCAGCTGCTAAATTTTCAGGAATTTTGCAAGCTGGTTGTTAAACACAGCCATTAATGAAAATTATACTAATAAACACAATTGAATAAATTACGTTAAAAAGAAAGGTACTCAAAATTAATCACTTCTAATTATTTTACTATTTTGATGTTCTTGAGGTTATCTATTATATCTGTGTGATAGAATACTACATAAAGTTTTGTCCTTGTGCATCTTTTCCCAACTCTGTGTTCAGTGAAATTATGCTGGTGGGTTGAATTTGCCATGGAAGAGCATATACAACAGGAAAAGAAGCAAAAGCTCCAAATCAGGTTTCTTTTGACTCCAAAAGCTGGTTGTGAAACATGTATCAGTGTGCCACTGGCCATAATGATGGGCAAATTTAAAATTAAGACATGATTTGAGTTCAAGTGTTTAATTAATTTCTGATTTATATTAGAAAACTGTAACCAAATGGCACTGTATTTAAGGACCTGTATAAGAGTTCTGGCAGAAGAGAAAATCAAAGGGTCTGAATAAAGAGTTTAGAAAAGGGACTATTTACAGAAGTGTGGGCAGGTTGAGTTAAAGGAACCCACAGGGATGATGAAGCCCTGAGGACCAGGAACAGGATGAAATCATTACAGCCTCTAGACCCGCACGGGCAAGGGAGGGATGGTGTTATCAGAGCCTGCGAAAACTGGACTGAGCAAGAGGGACTGTTCAACAGGACCTGTGGCCAGAGAGGGATGCAGGCGCCGCCAAAAGCACAGCAACGCAGAGGGGAGCAGGGGGGAGGCAAAGACACACCCCAACTTCTTCCATTTGGCCAATCTGGGCCAGAAACCCAGAGGCAGTGCAGAGCCCTAGAGAAGCAGTGCAGGAAAGTCAGTTTCCTGGAGCACAAACAGGGCAGAGACTCAGTGTGGGGACAAACAGAACGAGCAACATGGGGACTTTTGTGAGTCACTAGTATTGAGCATCGGTTCATTTCGGAAACATCCCTTAGGATGTTTAAGGGTGACGATTTTTTAAAAGATGGCTGGTTTTTTAACAATCTATGGAAATGCTCCCAGAGACTGGAATTCTAATAAATTTTTATAACTTACTGGTTTTAAAACTTGGTGGCTTTAAACCAAAATGATCCTAGGGACAAAATTCTGCTAGTATTTTGGGGGAGAGTTGCAGCATGTGTCTATTTTTTTTGTATCAATTGTGACTGAATTTTTCATGATAACCATCAAATCCAAGTTACAGGAACTTTGGACCATTTTTAAGTAACATCAACTTGCTTGTGAAGGCCTTTTAGCAAAGACTTGAAATTCTGGCATTCATGTGGAACTTGCAAAGACAATTATCCAGGACAATGATCTATAACTGTTGCATAGGGCTGTTATGAGCTTGGATAAGTAGAGATTGTAAAGGAGTCATTGCTCTTGATGTCAGATATGCCCAGTATATTCCTGACATCGTCCCTAGAATTTTAGCTGGGCTACCAGCTACTCTCAGTCTGCCATTCGAAAGGGCTCCCAGTTAGTTCTCGCAGATTCATTTGGGGATAGAATCTCTATTATACATTGCGACATCTTACTATTAGGTTGAGACATATAAAACTACTGATACCGGACTGTTTTTAACCTACAAAATCAGCAGTGGGGTTGAACCTAAGAAGATATTGTCAATATAGACTCCCTCTCCTGCTTCTAGGATGTTTCTTCAAAGTCTATGAGATATTGCAAAGTCTAAATGAGAACTTACTTTCTGCCACTTACCCCCAAGTTTCTTAAATTTTATGGCCATAACATTTCGGATCTCAGGAAGCAGTTCCATAGCCAGTTCTAACAGTTCAGAGATCGGTGCCTAATACAGCTTCTCTGTGGGCCAGACAGCAATGCACTCCCGGGCTTAGAGCCTGCTGTGAGGCAAGGGACAATCACAGGAAACTGCGAGGAAGTGAAGTTTACATTAAGCCCTTGGCAGCATAAGGAAATCCCAGACTTGTGGTGGCGTCCTTTCTCCAGATTTTATGAAAAGATGCTGTCTCAAGTCTTGCTGAGTTTGCAACTGTGCCATGAAAAGGTGCCAGCGGAGCCCTGCTGGTCACGGTCATTGGCGGTGTTTTTGTTTTTTTAATATAAACCAGTTCCCCAGAGGGGAAAGTCACACAAATGCACAGGCTTGCAGAATGCCGAGCTCAGTTCCCTTCTGACTCTGCCATTTCCCCCTTCACAAACCAATAAACTCTCATTTGGAGCTTTGGTCATCTCCAGGGTTAGTTACAGATACTTAACAAATCTTTGCGTGTGCATAAAAGGACAGAGCCATTGTCACACTATAGCAAGCATCCTGAGGTTTGATGATAATCAGTATAGTGTAAATAATCATCCCGTTGTATTGCACATGGAGATTTTATTTACTCCTCTTTGTCCTGGAGTTTCAAGTGATTGCAAAAGAAGAGCTAGGGTGATCCGGGGATATCTAATTTATTCTTCCTCTTGTTTTTAGCATGGTTAATACGTGGTCTCAAATTCAACCCCATTAGGAGGGTTTTCTCCAAAAGACTTGGCCTCAAATTTCAGAATGATTTTGCTATCTCAATGGCAATGTCTATGTTAATAAGACAAATAATCTAGAAAGAACATAGCAAAAAAAAAAAAAAAGGCCACAACCAGACTGTCATTTATTAATATAAATTTATATAGTGGCATATGCTATTGGAGAAATCAGAAATTCATAACACACAAATTGGTATTGGAAATACAAAAATCATTTGAGAGTCAAGAAATCAGGTTGACAGCACCACAAATGTTTTACTCAGTCTGAGCAGGTGTGTAGTATCCAAGAAGAATGAATACCTATAAGACACTGAGATGGAATATCATAAGACTGCGCAAACACATTCCAACACTATTTCCCATCCAACAAGAGGAACCTGCAGGAGTCCTCTGGAGGCCTGGGTTACAATAAAAGGGCAGTGAGGCAGAAAAAAGGTGCAGACTCTTCCTTCTTTTAACCTTCACAGTCAGCATGTGATGGCAAATAGCAACCCCTGAGGGATTTTTGTTCCTTCTCATCTCGAGGCATGGTATACAAGGTTAGTAAAGCACACACAAGGTATTAGTGAGCAAGTTAGAGAAATTGAAAGGAGAGTTTTGACTGAAATATAATCCCACATCAGTCACCAAATTATCTGATCCCTAATATGAAGTATAAACATAAACAAAATGGAAAATTCTGTATCAAAGGAGTGAATCTCAACTTCACATCTCTTAACAGTTTCTATTTAACAAGTGTGTATTGTCCAGAGAAGTACGAGCATTTGATTAAGTGTATGTAGTGGGCGGAAGGGCAGAAAGAAAGAGACAGGAATATTCCAAGGGCTTTCCTTTCACACAGATAATTCGCTATCTCAAGGTCCTCACAGAACGCTGCCTTGTCATTCAAGACCATGTCCATAGAGGATGCTAGGAGCACTCTGAGATCTCCGTCTCCATTCCTTCCCACACTAGCTTCATTCTGCCTCCTGTCTGCTCTCTTCCCGTGCGTGTGTCCTATTTAGTAGTAATGGAAGGGATGTGCAAGAATATTTGAGCACATGGAAAGGTGTGTCTTTAATGTGTATGCCCTCTGGCACTAGGAGCAGTTATAAATAACAGGCAAATCAAAAGTTGCTCCACAAATGATTGGCTTCCTGTCCTTGCAGAATTAGCATTAACCTTCTGGGCTGTTCTAGAGAAGATTCCATGCTCAGCTGATGGGCTCTCCAGCCATGAGACACCAATTCTGGATGTTCATGAGGTTGACACAGAACTTCTGCCCCAAATTGCTCATGCTGGTCTCAAGTAGCACCTGACCAGTCAGGAGTTTCATGGGCTCACTCACCCCAATTCATCCTCCCCTGAAAACTTTACACTCATCTCAGAACGCTAGGTCAGACTCTCCTCCAAATGTTCTGCTCTGCAGACTGAGTCGCACAGTCTCACCTCCTGCTAATATATTACCATGACCATTCTGCTCAGTCCTCCTCAAGACCACTGCCAGCTTCACGCCTATGTCAAGTGGTGCTTCTTGTTCCAACGAGATTATTTAATAACCCAAGTAGAAGAGACAGTTCTGGGTATTTTTCTCTACTTGCCCTTGTGCTATTGCCACCATACTCTCTCACCTCCCCTTCCTAAATTTATTCCTCTGTCATTCACCCATGACACCATTCATTTGATTGCTTAACAAGTATTTCAGGCATGCTTGTTATGTGCAAGGCACTGCTGAAGAACCAGAGGCATGCTCACACAGGTCCTTCTCTCGAGGAGCTCGGAGCCTGGGAGAGATGCCTAAGACCTTTCACGGTTCATCTGTCTAGGTTTTAGGACCAAAGTGTTTCCAGTTTGGAATGTTCTCAAAGAGCCTGGATTACTCTACTACAAATATTACACAGCGTGAACACTCTGTTACATGCTCCGTGATGATGGTGTGCGATGCATCTGGAAGAGAACGTGTCGTTTACTCCTGAATAATGGAATTGTGCTTCCAGTTCAAAACAACATGATGTGCATGCTTATGTTTTTGCCAATAAGGCAGAAACAAAAAAGAAACACAAAAGCAAGCTGTGTGCTCACTACATACAAAATCATTAAGCTACTATCTGAACACTATACCATTTTAAAGCCATATGTTTATGGCCTTGTCATGTGCTAAGATGGTAAAATAAATGCCTGAGCTACCAGAAAAGAAACCCCCAAAAGAGAAATCCCTGAAATACTGTACCAGGAACGGAGCCTTTATCTGCTGTATTAGTACCTTATCTGCTGTACTAGTGCCTTACCCGCTGTGAGTACTCATACCTTATCTGCCGTGAGTACTAGTGCTTTATCTGCTGTGAGTACTAGGTGGCATCTAATAACTCTGACTTCACCCTGACCTGGGCTTTCTCCTAATTTGCTTTATTCAAATGAATCACTTACTTTCCTGAAACCCTAGCAAAATAAAAAACCCACAGCTAGCAAAGCCCACGGGCTTGTCTATTATTGGACTGGGCAAAGCCTGGGGTAGCAGGCAGTGTGGTGGTTTTTCAAGCATCCATGGCAATGTAGAATAAAAAGGCCAGGTGCAGTGATACTGTTTTGCAGCATCCTTCATCAGGGAGGGATGTCATGATGCATCCTCAGTGCAGCGTAAACCAGCAGAGCACAAGGACATCTCCCTGGGCCTAGGTGCAGAGCACATCACTAATGTGCTCTGAGGTGCTTGCCAGGCCCCTCCTTTCTCCAGGTTTTAGTGTCCCCCTCTGTAAAGGGGGTTCTATTGTGCCTGGTGTCCCCAGGAGAGGACCAAGGTTTCTCCTGTGAGTTGCGGGGAAGTGCTCTAGTCTAGAGGCCTTAACCCCCAGGTGAAAAGGACTCTGGAAATGCAAAGTAGAGTTGGAGGCCATGGAGTGCAGGCTCCAGTGGATACAATGAGCAGATATATAGGTTGTGCTGATGAGCAGAATTTTGAATGGAATCTGGGTGACAGCAATTTGAACTCTGCAGTCCAGAGGCCCAGGAAAGGCCCTGGTAGGAGAAAGCTGGAGGTGCAGGAGAAAACCGAAGGCCCTGAACCCACTGTACCTTCCCCAGTCCTCTGAACTCCATCAGCTAACCTAACAGTCTAACCCGTGTCCTAACACTAAAGCACCCGCTTTCTAAGATCGGCCTTACAGAAGGAGCAATTGTAGCTGCTGAGACTCTTAAGGGGCTCCACAGAAAGAACTACTCCAATACTCTGGGGGTCTCAGTGGTTCTCTGTTTAATGAGGTAGCTCAGTTGTGAGTGGATGCATGTGATGTGTGCCTTCCGCCACTCAAAGCTATAGTTTTCCCTTTTTAATCTGCAAGATTACAAAAATACCAGTATTTTCTCCTGTTTCATAAAAATGATTTTAGAAAAAAATACACATGGGTCTCTTCCATTAAACTTCTGTTCCATCTTGTAAATTGTTGTGAACTCTGACTTCCAGATTCAACTTTTTTACTTTAGCACCTTTGAATGCGTAAGCCCCCTCGGTCTCACTCAGTATGTTGACATTGCGCACAGTGCAGTACTGTCTGTGCATGTTCTTCTCCAACCTGTCTGGGCTCCTCTTGGGCACATCCACCTTGGTATTCAGAGGGTATTCCTCCAAAATGTCCTCTGTGGGTGGTTTCTTCCTCTGCTTCTGGCACTTCCTGGTGATGAAACAAGCCACCAAAAACACCAGAAGTAGAAGCATGATGGCAGCAAGGGCGCTGCCAATGGATGCCCCAGTTTGGGATAAAGAAGCAGCCACAACTGGCTCTTGCATCTCCAGATTCAGGGACTTCATATTGGTACCATTCTTGACTTGGTCCCCTTCATTATCATAGATGAGGGAATCGTCAAGGGTCAGCCGGCCACTGGAGTCCACCAGGTCCCTTCGGTTGCGCCTCAGAGGGGCCGTGAGAGAGCGCTGGACCCGGGGCCCTGAGATGGTGTCAGGGCCAATGATGTAGATAACTTGGAGATACCACTGGTGTCCTGCTTCCACCTGCAGGAAGAGTAAGACAGGGAGACAAACCAAATGTGTCACTGTTGCCCACAGATCACCTTGAAGAAAGGAAATGGAAAGACAATTGCCACCACAAGCCTTCATAGAGAAATGGTTTCAAGAAAAGCATAAACAATGGTTGGTGTCTACTAAGAAAGAACTGAACCAAATATTATGGGCTCTGCTTTATTTCCAAATTAGGATGGTGTTGGGACAGCTACTTACAATTTTTTCTGTTTCCCTCCCTGTGCATGGAATAGTCCTAAGAATTTATCTTTCAGGGTTTCTTTAGCTAAGTGAATGCTTATGATTATTGGTTTTGATTGATAGCAGTGAAGTAATGTATTAATAACCACATTTATTCCTAGTGACCTTCAATAGTTTGTTATGTTAATTTACTATTTATTGATGAACTTCAGCTAAAATAGAGTCATTCAGCAAACATTCACTAAACACCTACTCTGTGCAGAATACACAGACACTTGACAAAAATTTGCTAAATCTGAACGCTTCCTGGATCATCCCCTGAGCAGTTATGTCATCAAGCGTTTTATTTCCTTTCATCTGCCCCCATCGAAACCCTCTTTGCAAGAACTTCTGCAGAACGATAGCAGTTCTGAAATCCAAGGTCATGGATTACTATTTGGAGATAGAAATAAGTGGAATTTGATCTTAGAAGTTCATGTTTATTACTGGAGAGTATTTTTGCATATAAAAGACTAGTAATTCTTGCCATTCTGAATTGCTGTATAGTATTTACGATTTTGTTAAATGTTTTCCACATGCCTGTGAAGTCAGCTGGTGCAGCATAGAGCCAAAAAGGCAGGGACTATAAAAGAATTTAGGAGAAACTAGTGTTGTACGCACCCCTGATGCACCCAGTGACAAGAGACTATATGCAAATTGAAGAATTTTATCATTGCTTTGGTCCATTGGGGATAGATGGTGAAAATTTTGGGTGAATGATAAGCTTAACAACAACAAAAAAGACCAGTTAGCAAGAACGGTATAAAAAGAAACTGACGTTACAAGATGATATTGTCCTCCTTTTCGCAACCTTTAAAGTGGCCTTGGTTCTATGCTTCCATTCTTCTCACCACACTCACCTTGTAGAGTGCATCTACTTTCAAGGTGAATCCATCCACACCTGGCATGCTACTGACCACATGGAAATCAGGCAGCTCGGAAGCAAAGTGGGCCTCAAAGGGCACGTCATGGAAGTACCTGTCAGTTACCTCTGGCTGACTGCGGTCCTGGAATTTCAGAAAACACAAATGCAAGATTTAGAAAGATGGAACCACTGAACTTGTAGGTGGGGGTCACCGGGAGGAGAAAGGTTCTCACCACCCCGCCTTGGGTTGGGTCAGGAGAGTATGTGCTCTCGCCTACTGTCCACTATGCCTCTAGGCACCCACTGCCCTTCTTCAAAGGAGGACACTGGTGGCCTCTGTGATCTAAAAACATGAGTGGGATAGCCCAGACCAATAACCCTCAAGCTATTTGGTCTCAGGAACCTTCATACACTTAAAAATCAAGGACTCCAAAAGTCTTTTGTTTTTGTGGTTTATATCTATCAATATTTACCATATTAAAATTAACACTGAAAAATTAAAAATACTTATTTACTAATTCATCTTAAAATGGCAATGAAAAACTCATTACATGTTAACATAAGTAACATTTTTTGTGAAAATATCCATATTTACCCTTGCATTCCCAAAAGAGAGCTGACATTGTTTTATGTTTTTGCAAATCTCTGGAAAAGAACTAGATTCTCATAACTTCTATATTCAATCATTTGTGATATGTTGTTTTGGCTGAAGTATATGAAGAAAATCTGGCCTCACACAGCCATGTAGGTAGAAAAGGGAGGAAAGTTTTAATAGACTTTTCAGATAACTGTGGATCTTCTTTTTTGAGACTAAATCAAAACTCCATAAGCGGTATTTTTTAAAGAATAGTTACAATGTGGAATCTGAAACTATATTAATAAACTTTTCATACTCTCTACACTCATGAAGGAATGAGAGTGAAAGAGGCAAGCACCATTATATTATTATGAAAGTAGGTTTGATCTTGTGGACTCCCTGAAAGAGCACAGATGGTCCCCAACTTATGATGGTTTGACTTAGAATTTTTTGACTTTACAATGGTGCAAAAGTGACGTGCATTCAGCAGAAATGGCACTTCGAATTTTGAATTTTTATCTTTTCCTGGGCTAGCGACATATGGCATGATCCTCTCTTGTGATGCTCAGCAGTGACAGCGAGCCACAGCTCCCAGTCAGCTATGCAATCACGAGGGGAAACAACTGATACACTCGCAACCATTCTGTACCCACACAACCATTCTGTTTTTCACTTTCAGTACAGTATTCAATAAATTACCTGAGACAGTCAACACTTTATTGTAAAATAGGCTTTGTGCTAGCTGATTTGCCTAACTGTAGGCTAATGTAAGTGTTCTGAGCACCTTTAAGGTAGGATAGGCTAAGCTACCACATTGGGTAGGTGAGGTGGGTTAAAAGCATTTTCGACTTAGACATTATGAACTTATGATGGGTTTATTGGGATGTAACCCCATCACAAGTCATGGAAGATCTTTATTGAGGATATTCAGGGGTCTATGGACCATACTTTGAGAAAAACTGGCCTAGACTTTCCTCTTCCTGAAAGATCAATAATAGCTTGTCTTGCTACCCACCATAACCATCACATTTAGTAATACGTACTAGCATATCAGAGAGAAACAACAACAACGATACATATAGAGAGAAACCCATCGAAAGTAGGGTTCTATGCTATAGGCAGAATTCATAGCTGAGGAAATCCACTTGAGAATCAGCCACCTAAAACTAACAGTTAGCATACCAGCAGCAGGAATCTGTGTTTTAGGTGTTTGTTTGGCTGAATACATCCATACTGTGGCCCTTCATTGTAGATTGTCCCCGTGGGATCAAAGAAAGGCACATAGCCATCCTTGCCAGTACAAAGATAGACTTTCTCCAGCTGGAGTTTGTAAGCAGAATTAAGGTTTTGTTCTGGATTCCAAAGTACTCGACCGTAAAGGATCTGACCTGAAAAGATTGAGAGGCATGAATTAGCTCAGACTTTAAGATTAAGGGAAAGATATGTCAAGGACAGAAAGGATTTAACATGCTCCCTTAGAATCAAAAGAACCTGTCTATGAAGAGCTCTATGATTCCATGTGCCCCTCAAACACACATTCATTCATTTACTGCTTCTTTCATTCAACAAGCATTAATTAAGTGTTTAAGGTGAGCTAAGCACTTTGTTACTGGCAGGGGGTACAGAGGTGAGTGAGATGCATTTGAGAGGACAGAAATAAAAACAGAGCAATTGTTGAAAATAGTTACCATTTATCAAACTCAACAATTTGCTAGAAACTATACTAAGCCTTCCCACCTAAGAACTCATGTAGTGCTCACAACTTTACAGATGAGGAAATCAGGGCACTGAGTGGTTAAGGGACTTATTGAAGGTCACAAAGCTAGTAAATGGTGACAGCGGGATTCAAGGTCAAGGTACTTTGCCTCTAAAATCCACACTATCAACCACTGCAACACTATATGCAGTTATGAACCACAACAGAGGAAGGTACATAATGTTAAATGAGCATATAGCTGAGCACAGAAATGGAAAGATTTTACGAGGAGACGATATTTGAGCAGGATCCTGAAACATGAGTAGGCATTTGTCAGAGAGAGCATTCGAGATGGGAGGGAGAGGCCAGGGAGAGCATTTTAGGCAAAAGAAACTCCATGTACAGAATACTGAATATGGAAGGGTATGAGTCCGGGTGACTACTGTTTCCTTAGTGCCTGTTTCACCTATGCTACCTTAACTAATCCTCCCAAGAGCCCAGGAGATAGGTTCAATTATCCTCATTTCAAATAACTTGTCCAACGTTTCACAACTGTGACACGGGGGAGAAGACTGAGCAGAAATCCGTCTAACTCCAAATGCTTGTCCAGAGCATTACTAGGTGGCACTGTGTAAGTCAGTGTGACTGGAGTGTGGAGGATGTATAGAGGCTCTGGCAGGAGACACTCCTGGGATGACAGACTAATGATGCTGAGGATTCTGGACTTGAGTATGTAAGCAATAGGGAACACAGGAAGGTTTTAAGCAGGGGTATAATATCAACACACCTGGGCTTCAGAAATACAGAGAATGAGCAAAAACAAAGAGATGAGAGTCAAAGAGACCTGGTAGGGGACTATTTTAATGTTCTAGTGAGAGAGAGGTTTCGAAATATAGATATGAGGCAAGGGGATGAATTCAAGAAATGTCTAGGAGTCGGATCCATTCCTCTTAACGACATATGGGATGTGGGAGACCAAGGAGATGTTGAGAATAACCCTGAGGCTTCTGGCTGGGCCACCTGGAGCATGGTGATGTAGTCACTGGAGCAGTGGGTGTGGGTGGAGCATGCTGAGGAGAGAAACCCAGTTCTAGACATCTCTAGATGTCTGAAAGACAATCCACTTGGAGAGGTTCAGTAGTTCTGGATCCGCATGTGGAAATGTGGAAATGAAGCTCAGGAGTGATCAGGGATAAGGTCAGATTTCATGGCATGGCTGTGGAGTAGTAGGAGTATAGGAAATTCAGAGTCAAAGGATGGGCCAAGCCATGGGGATGACCAGAGGCAGCACTGAAGTGAGAACAGGAGCCAAGTATCGAACCTGGGGACAACAATACAGAAGGGGCAGAGGACACAGACCCAGGGAGGAGAGTGAGAAGAGGTCAGAGAGGCAAGACAGCGTCACGTGCAGCCAGTGCAAAGGAAACCAAACAGGGGAAAAGTGTCAAAACCCATGAATTTGGTGCTGATGAGAGAGAGAGTTCGGAGTAGTGGCAGGACAAATCCAGCCTGCAGCAGATGGACAAAGGGGTGACTGTGAAGAAGGGCCCTGGGGCAGTGTGTGCTCCCCACTCCTTCAGGAAGTTTCTCAGAGAAAAGAAAAGGAGAAAATGGGGTGAAGTTTGAGGGGGAGGTAGGGTTGAGGGATTTTTTTTTTTCTGTTATGGGCAGGACTTGAATGTGTCTTTAGGATGAGAGAAAAGACTCAGCTAAGAGGAGAAGATTAAAAGGGAGAAGAAAAAGGAAGAAGGGGTAATTGAGAAAGGAATGGCAGATAACTGATCAATTCATTTAACAAATATTTACTGAGCACCTAGGCCTTGGTGATATGGTGTGCCAATTTGATTTTGCTCACAATCTCTACTCTCGTGGGACTTACAGTCTAGCGGTAGAGACAGGCAATAAATAAATATATAATATGTATATTCTAATATTAAAATTTGTGCTAAGTACTATAAAAAATGAACAGCATTCTGTAAAAGTGAAAAATATGAAGGCCTACATTAGATTGCCTGGTTTGGTCAAGGAAAGCCCCTTTGAGGAGGTTAACATTTAAGTAGAGACCTGAAAGAGAAGAGCGAGCCGGCCCTTTGAAAGGTCAAGGGAATGATGTTTGCGGCAAAGATGGGGCAGAGGGACTATTTCCACATACGATGGAAAGTACATATATGTTTGGCATACCTTTGAGGGTGGGAGATCGTAGGGGTCATATTGCAATCTCTCTGAGGAACTGAGAGATAAAGCAACTTATCCAAACCTAGATTGTGTATTAGAATCTGATTGGAAATTCCAGTCTTCTTACCACTCAGACCAGTGCTTTTCTACCTACCACACTGCCAAGCATTATAGTGCCAAGTATGTGATCTTACTTGGAACAACATGAAGACAGAATATGGGTCTCTTCCTTGGCTAAACCTTGTCTGCCCTGGAACCAACCCCAGGGGATCTTCACTGGAGAGCTGACTGAAAGCTGATGAGCAGAGATGTTAGCCCAGAGACTTATCCAAAAGCTTCTCAAGTCCAGCCAGAGTCTCTTTCTGCAGGGGAAGGAAATGACTTACCTTTTGAGAATGCCCCTTTGTAATCCATTTCTGCCAGTGACATATCAGATGTGTTGGGATCCATTAGGAACACCTTCTCGTTATTGCAGAGCTGAAATTCAGTGTTGAGTGAATACACAACTGGTACCGGCCGGTTGGTCTGCTGGAATGCAATGGGTATCAGGAATCTAAATGAGGAAGAAACAAGAGCTCCTTGAGAGCAGGTCAACTTTATCTACGTCATTCAAGCTGCCTTCCCTTTCCCACCCTTCCTAGGATTGTGAACAGAGCTTTGTGGTAAGTGCTAAATATTTATTGAGTAAAGAGATGCGTGTAGGAGAGGGACTTGATTAGTTCGGGTCATTGTGAGGTTAATCTGCTCTTTTGAACAAGAATAATCTAATTTGTCTTCAGAAATCTCCAATACTGTTTTTTCTGGCCCTTTCATTCTGAAGGCCCCCAAAGTTGCTCTTTGATTGCTAAAGGGCTCGCTGCCATGCTGCTCTGCCAAGACTCCTCCTTCCCAGATCTGAATGCTCTGAGACTTTCACTTTTTTAACCTGATCAAAACTTATTTATCTTACATCCCACTCCTGAAGACAGCGCTAGACAATATTCTCTTGCCTCACCCCTTACTCCAACACCTCTGGCCTTCTTCCTCAGGCTTTTGAATCTGCTCTTTCTTTCTCTGCCTCTGGCAGGTAAGGGCTCCTCCAGCCAGGCTGGCTTTCTTTAGGTCTCTTGACTTGTTCTCTACTGCCTCAGGGCTCACTTATTCAACAACTATTCACTCAGGCAATCAGGCAGAGTGGCCGAAATGAACTGAGTGAGGGAGATGAGACTAGAGAGGTAACTGGAGGCCACATTAGTCTCACCTCATACTCTAAGGACTTTGGGTTTTACTTAAACTGCTGGAGGATTTTGAGAAAGCGAGTGGGGTCTGCTGTGCTGAGAATAGACTGGAGGGTGGAAGCAGGTGACCTGTTAAGAGTCTACCGCAGTAGTCCAGGTAAGTGATGACAGTGGTGCTGACCAGGGTGGTTGCCAGGTAGGCCATGAGAATGATTGGATTCTTAATATATTTTAAAGGGGAGCCCTTAAGTTTGGCTGACAGATCAGATGTGGGGTATAAGAGTCCTAGAGTAGGAGAGGAGTCAAGAATGCTTTCAAGGATTTGGGTGTAAGCATCTAGAACACGGGTGGACAAACTTTTTCTGTAAATGGGCAGATAGCAAATATTTTAGACTTTGTGGGCCATGTGTTATCTGTTGCAACTACTCAACTCTGTTTTTGTAGCATGAAAGCGATCACAGACAATACATAAATGAATGGATGTGGACATGTTCCAAAAGAAAACTTGACTACAAAATCAGGCAATGAGCTCGAGTTGGCCTGTGGCCTGTAGTTCGCCAATTGACCTAGAAGGTTGGAGCTGCCCTTACCTGAGATAGGAAAACTGCAGGAGGAATAGATTTGGTGGAGGAAGATGATTCAGTTACAGGCATGTTCAACTTGAGAGGCCTATAAGAGAGCTCAGTGCTGAGCTGTCAGTTTGATGGACAAGGCTGAATTTGAGAGGTAAGCCCTGGGGTGGAGGTGCTCACTTATATTTAAAATTTTAATGAATGAAGAGTGAGATCACTAAGCAAAAATAGACTGAAAAGAGACTGTTCAAGCATGAGACTTAGGGCCCTCCAAATTCAAAGACTACGGACTAGAGAAGGAACCAGCAGAGCAAGCAGTGAGGAAAAGCTGGTGGAGTAGGAAAAAGACCTACAGAGAGTGATTCTCCAGCTGAGTGAAGAAAGTGTTTCAAAGAGGAGACTGAACAACTGTTAAAAGCTGCCAAGTATCACAAAAATGAAGACAGACTCAACCCCTGGATCTAGTAAGACGCAGTTGTTGGTTGACCTTGATAAGAGCAAGCTGGGTTGAAGGGCGTGAGCCGCAGTCTGACTGGAGTGGGCTCAAGAGATGATGGAAGGAGATAAGTTGGAAACTGTGATTTTGGCAAATTTCATATACAGTCCATACTATAAGGCCTTTGGGTTTTACTTAAACTGTTGAAGGGTTCTGAGGAAGGGAGCAGGATCTGCTGTGTTGAGAACAGACTGGAGGGTGGAAGCAGGTGACCTGTTAGGAGTCTACCGCAGTAGTCCAGGTAAGTGATCATAGTGGTTCTGACCAGGACAATTGCCAGGTAGGCTGTGATCATTCAAGATATCAAATACCTTGAGTTATAATTTCACTCAAGATGTCTTTAGGGACATCTTGAAGTAAAAGGAGAGAAAAACGGGAGTAGAAAGATGGGAGAAGTTCACGTTTTTTTTTTTTTTTTTCCACCTAAAATGAATAATTCTTTAATATCACCCAAAATGCAATTAGTGTTCAAAGTCCCCGATTCTTTCATTATTTTTATTTTTTTACACTTCGCTTGTTTGAACAAGGATGCTAATAAGACCTATACACTGCATTTAGTCTGTCTCTTAAATTTCTTTTAAACATAATTTTACAGGATCCTCTCCATATTTTTCTTTGCATTTTATTTGTTAAGGAAGAGAGAGGACGGTTGATATCTTGACAGCTCAGGAGAAGTTCACATGTTTTTATGTTGATTGGAGTGATTCATAGAGAGACGAGAATTGCTCGTGAGATGTTTTAAAGTAGACAAGAGGGTTTGGGTTCTCGTGTACAAGGCTGGCTTTGGATAGGAACTGGGGCTGTCCATTCACACTAAGAGGTATATATACACACATGCATGAAGGTGGGTAGATATGTCGGTGGAGCTTGTGTCAGTTCTGTTCTGATTTCTTCTGCTTGTTTTGTGAAATAGGGCATAAGGTAATCAGCTGAGGGTGAGGACAGGGGAGATGTAGCAGGTTTGAGTGGGAAGAAGAAGGAATAAATAGTTAAGAGTGAGAGAAACTGTTGGTTAGGGAGCCATTGTACTTTGCTGGGAAGCCCTTAGGGCTGATTTGAGATTAGTGATAATGATGTTAAAGTGTCCTGACTCTGACTTTGCTGGACATGCCACTGGGACACTCCCTCCTTCTCTATCCACCCTCCTTTGTCTAGTTAACTCTTACTTATTCTTCAGATCTCAATTCAAACACTGCTTTCTTTAGGAAGCTTACCCTCTTTCTCTTCCCTTCCAGGCTAGGTCAGATCCCTTATCATTTGTCCTCATTATACTGTGCACTTTTCTTTCATAGTACTTACCATAGTTTGATATTTTATTTAAATGTGCCTGGCTATCTGATCAAAGTCTGCTTCACCCCTTACAGGTTCCATAGTCACTGTCCATATCTATTTGCTCACCATTGTATCTTCAATGCTAGCCAAGCTCCTGAAACACTTATTTGTTAAAGAATAATGCATGAGTGATAATTTCAATGTTTTACTCTTCCAATAGAGTCCATCTGACCATTCCTTACTTTCAATTGAATGTACTCCCATGGGCAGATTTGAGACGGTTGATATGTAAGAGGAACTTGGGGTTTAGGAGAAACCCATACAAGCCAGGGCTGACGGTGCTTCAACAGCTTTGATATAACCATTAGTTGCACCAAGAGCTCATTATCTGACTCAGGGAAATAGGTTTTTCTTGCTGATACTGGTATTACCAGAATCCATATAGTGGCTGGCCCTTAAGACACTCAATAAATATTTATTGATTAAAAAGAATGAATAATGCACTTGAGATGATGATTTTCATTATTTATAAGGTTATAATGTTGTACAGAGTTCACTGACCTCCCTGCCTTCCAAGGACACTGGGCCTGGGCCCTACGCGAAGGAATGTGTCTGGGCTCGGGGCCAAAGATGGCCAGCTTTGGCCCTGACTCTAAGGCACAAGTTACAAAGAAGATGTCCTACGTCATGTTCCTTGTCTGGGCTGGCCACCCCAAAGGGCACCTGACCAGACTTTAGAAACATCCCATCCGTGGGAACAAAAAAGATAGAAGCACCCCATCTGTGGGAACAAGAAGAAATAACTCAAAGTATCCAACTGTCTAAAACCGTGAGTCAGAACCTAGAGAAACCTTAGGATAAAAGGGAGTCACAAGCACAGAACAATTGGGAGTCTCACTGAGGAAAGGACGCTTTGCCTCAGACCCGGACAATTGGCACTCCCACCCGCTGTACAAACTATTGGGACTTCCCCGGCTGATTGTGGTGTGGATGTCGTAAGTACCAATTTGTTGTTCCCCTTTATCCCCGCTCCTCGTTCTGTTTCCCTTTATCAATAAACTTGGATTGCTTAAACAACCAAGTAGGCTTGGCGGTACCTGTCATTCCTTGCCCTTTGTGGCTGCGGACAACAAATGTATGACAGATCTCACAAAAATAGGCATAATGAGACATAATTCTTTAGAATTAAGTCTGAATTTTCCCCAAGTTGGTCTTGATTATTTTATGTGTTGTAGTTCTATTGCATCCATATGGATGATCAAAAGCAAGGTCAGGCCCAGGGGAAAGTCACCCTGGGAATAATGGGGAATCCACAAGTAATAATCTCTGTGACATAAGACAAGGATATCCCATTCTGAAGACTCAGTATACCCAACAACACTCTTCCCCTGCAGCCTCCTATGTCCACACAGCACCAGGAGATAGGTTGGTGTCTTCTTCACTCCTTTTGCCATTTTTCAAACCATTATTCCTCTTCCCTCTTAAAAAAAAAGTCCAACACCTACCCCGGAGAAACTCTGCTTACACATGGACATTAAGGGATGCTTACAGTATTCTTCGTAATAGAGAGAATCTGGAATTATGAGCCAAATAGAGAGGTCAAAGAAATTGTGGAGTATTCCTACAATGAATACCTTAAAGCAGTGAAAACAAACTACAGCTACGTGAATCAAGACAAATGTTGATTCCCTTATGAATCAACAAATGACTCATCGAGCAAAAAAACCAACAAGCCGCAGAGAGAATTCATGCAGTATGAAATTTTTATATAGAGTTCAAAGACATGTAAAACCACGTAGAAGTAAATATGAGGTGAACCACAAACCAAAACTGGGCATGATAAATACAAATATCAGGCTCAGTGAGGAGGTGGGAGGACGTGCAAGTGGAAGGGGCACTGCGGGTATTTAAAAGGTACTGGGAAATGTTCTATTTCTTTTTTTTTCTTCGGCTCCCAGTTTCATCAGTTATAAAATGGAGATAACAGTACCAGTCTTGTGGGAAATCACTGTAATGAGAATTAAATGTTAAGAGCTTAGTACAGAGCCCACCACACAGTTTGTACTCCATACATGGTCATTAATACCACTGATAATTATTATTATTCATTTTTTCATCAGTATCACAGCCCAAGGGATATTCAATTCATTGCAGTTACAATTCATATTACGTAATGTTCTATTTCTTGAGGTTTTATGTAGCTACTATATATGATCTTCTGAATATCTAATATATTTCATAATTAAAAAGATTTAATGCACGAATAAAAACTCCCCAGCATATCTCATCAGATGATTTGCCCTCTGTTCTTCTTTATTGCAGCCAACTACCATTTTCCTGGTCACCCTCCCTCTGTCATTTGGCTGACTGCGGTGCTCTCTAGCAGTGCTCCTGCCATCAGTTTTGGTGATTTCAACATCCACACGGACGAAACGTCTGATACCCTAGCCTCTCAGTTCCTTGACGTCTTCACCTCCAATGAAATTGTTCTCCACCCCACTGTGGCCACCTACGCTTCACAGTCCTGCTATGCACCACCTCCAAAAATCTCATTTTTAAAAACTTCACTGTCTAGCTGCCACCTTGTATCTTCCCATCTCACCTCTTCTTTTACTCCCACTCGTTAATTCTTCAACCACACCAGGACACCCTGATCACGTTTACCAGGATGCAGAGGAACTGGAATACTGACACACTCATGGCAGGAATGTACATACATTGTGACATATTTATAAACGCTCTGGAAAACACTTTAGGAGTTTCTTAAGAAGTTAAACATACATCTACCATATGATCCAGTCACTCCATTCCTAGGAATTTACACAAGAAAACGGAAAGCATATGTCCACATAGAGGCTTGTAGATGTATGTTCGCAGCAACTTTATGTATCATAGCCCAAAACTAAAAACAACTCAAACGTCCATTAACCGATGAATCGATAGACAAACTGCAGTACACCCATACCATGGAATACGACTCAGCAATCACAGGAACAGACTACTGATATACACAACACGGGTGAATCAAAATAATCATGCTGAGTGAAAGAAGCCAGAGAAAAAGAATGCATACTGTAGGATGCCATTTATATAAATTTCTAGGAAATGGAAACTAACCTGTAGTGACAGAAAGCAGATGCGTGGATACCTGGGGAAAAGGGCAGGTTAGGGTGGGATGAGAGGGAGGAATCACAAAGGGGCACAAGGAAACTTTTGGAGAAAATGGATATACACACTATCGTAATTGTGGTGATGTTTCAGGAGTGTATACGTAAGTCAAAATTTGCCAAATTGTATATACTTCAAATATGTGCCGTTTATCTTACGTCAGTAATACGGTAATTTAAAGACAATTCAACTGGGCCCTCAGCACTGCCGGATCTGCCGCTGTCTACAACCCTCTAGTAAACTTACTTTCTCACTCTCTGAGATGACTCTGTTTTACGTCTTCCTCTCTTCCCAAACCTGAGGGTTCCTCACTTCCAGCTAATGCTTGGCTTCTCATTTCATGGAGAAAACAGACTCAATCAGATGTCTGCTTTGTCATCCTTACCCTCCCAATCTACTAATTCTCCCCTCCCCTGTATCCATAGACTCTGCCTGCCTTCCTCTTTCAGTGGACGAACGCGCTCTGCTTCCGTCTAAGGTGAGCCCTTCCCTTCACATCCTGGATCTATCCCTGCCCTACCCGAGGACTTAGCCCTGCAGATTTTCCCTCTCTCCTCTGCATCTTCAAATTGCCCCTAATAGACCAAGAGGGTTATTCCCACCAGCATACAAACATCCTGAAATATTTTCCACCCTGAAACACAAACAAATAAAACCTCCTTTGACCCCTCATCTGTTTCCAGCTTCTGCCCTTCTCCTCTGATGTCCTTTATAGCAAGCTCCTCAAGCACTGTTTTTCCTTGTTGTCTCCACTTTCTTGCCTCTCTCTCTTGAACCCACTCCAGTCAGGCTTTATCCCCCTCAGTCCACTGAATCTGTCCTTTGTCAAGGTCATCGACGACTTCCATACTGCCAAATCCAACAGCCAATTCTCAGTCTCTTACTTTGAAAGGCACATTCCCAACTGCCTTCTCTTAATGATAATGTCAGATTCTGTCCTCAGCATCTTCTCCCAGAGTGTTTTCTATTCCCTTTGCTCAGCTGCTGGAAAGGTGGCCCTGGACTAAAACTGCCTGACAGCAGAGGTTACTTTTAGTCCTCTGCTATAATATCCAAGCCTAGGCTGGAGCAAAGCACAGGATCAGGGCCAAATTAATCCTAGCTGACTGAACATATGACACAATGCAGACAGTCCCAGGTCTGAGGTGGGTATGGGTAAAGGTACAGTTGATTCTTGCTATTTGCAGTAGTTACGTTCTATAAAGTTGCAGTGAACACTGAATTAGTGGTGACTGAACCATTGGTCCTAAGGGGAAATACAGGGTAGAGCTCCTGCAGCCACTGGTCACAACATTTTCATCCACTGATCAAAACCTAAGCCTGGGGGCTGACCCTGTGGCCGAGTGGTTAAGTTCGCGCGCTCTGCTACAGGTGGCCCAGTGTTTCGTTGGTTCGAATCCTGGGCGCGGACATGGCACTGCTCATCAGACCACGCTGAGGCAGCGTCCCACATGCCACAACTAGAAGGACCCACAACAAAGAATATACAACTATGTACCGGGGGGCTTTGGGGAGAAAAAGGAAAAAATAAAATCTTTAAAACAAACAAACAAACAAACAAATCTAAGCCTGTTTTATGCATGTTTTGGTTTACAGACACTTTATTTAATAGATATTGTTGATTCATTAGTACAGAACTCATGGCAATAACACTAAAACCCATGCCTGAGCAAAGCTTATCTGACACTCCCTAAGGCACAGCACAGCCTCCTTGTGTTTAGGACACTAGACAGCACATCAGCACAATGCTTGGGAACCATTATAAATGGCGACACCCCCAACAAAAAGCACAAAAATTTGAAAAACATGGCACTAAATAGAGCGTGAAAAGGATGCGTGTTTACAGGATGAGAGCTGAAACAAGACGGCAGGGTGTTGCCTTGCTCGATCCCAGCTGGGAATGTGTGTGTCGAGCGTCTCAATATTTTGCCACAATGCATGTTCACAAAGAACTCTGTGAAAGCACCACGAGAATTGATTTTGGAGTTACAAATAAATTTTAGCAAGTAGGCAAATTCACAAATAATGAGGATAGACTGTACTTCCCTACCTTTCTGGGGCATGCGCAGTGCAGGCCAAAGGCTTGTCTCCCGGGTCAACCCACGGCTGTGTGGGTTGCACCGTACACGGGATCAGGTAGATGGTGTACTCCCCTGAGTAGTCCTTCCTGGAAGCGTGCAGAGCAGACCGTGGTTAGAGGGAAGAATTTATAGATTATTTACTTGCCCAGAGACACACTTACTTCATTAAACAGTTTTCAGATGCAGTATTTGTGCCCAGCATCCAAGAACTTTTATGAGTTTGCAAAGACAATTTTCAGGAATTCATCACTGATTATTCTAACCCAGAGCATCATTCAGAGGGGTTAAATAGAGCTACTTCATTTATTCAAGTCCTTTTCATGAGAAAAGCGGAGAAAGGTGCACTGTTTAGAAAAACCTAAAAGGCTCCCATGAAGACAAAACAGAACTGGCCACTTCCTTTAGATTTCCATGAAACTTATTTGACAATTTCTCTTTAGTGTTTCCTGTTGACTGACACCCTGTTCAATGCATTCTCAACTGTGAAAGCTTTTATTTACTAAGATGTGACCGTGTCAGCTGCGGCTCAAATGTCTCAAGGGTAAATGACAGCACTCCAGTGCATGCCCCCACCCCCATTTCATTAGCAGTCAGTTTTGGGGCTCCTCTCTCAAAATCTAGAGCCTCGTCCCTTCATAAAGCTGACGAACAACATCACTTCTCATGGAGACTACTCGCTGGGCATTTCCCTGTTCCTAGGAGCACAGGATTCTGCAGGTCATGACACCAAGAACATGGAGGTTTTGTAGCCCTCACCTCCTTCATTTCCCACACTTGTCATCAAGTAGCAGCCCAACCCTGGCAGGTTGCCTGGAAGGCAGCCAGACATCCAGAAGCTTCAGGAAGATTCTTCAAGGCCCTTGGGAGGCTGCCAGCCACTGAATGAAGAGCATAGGGCTGTGAATCTTAATTATAACTGTTGTGAGCAATCTGTGAACTGTTCTCACACCCGCCATGCTCGTTCTTCGACCATTTATTTTGTGTTATTTACATCTGTTTATTAGTAAAGTGATAGAAGAGAGTTGCTAGTAAATAAATAAATACACACAACTTTCAGGACACAGCCTGGGGTCAGTTTCATGGAATGGCATGGGCTGAGACTAGGACAGTCTAACCCTGCTTTCGCTTTGCCTCTGCCAGTTGTACGACTTTAGACAAACCATGCGAACTTTCAGGGTTTACTTTCTAAGCACCATCGCGCCCTGAAAGTCTGTATGTCTGCAGTTTTCCTACGTGATCTCTATCTTTTTGCAAAGCTTGGACCAGCAGGAAAGGAGACCTTGCATCCCATATTTGAATTACACGAAAGTTGACATGTATAATGTGAATAGTAACCCTTAATGAACAGAAATACTTAATTAGGTGGAACTGTCCATGCTTGACCCCTGCTTTCAGAAAGTCAGGCAGATCGTGTTACTCCTCTGCTCAAACCCTGCAGAGGCTCCTGCTGCACTGGAGTGACAGCCAAGGACCACACACTGGCCCACAAGGTCCACATGGTGGCCCTAACTCATCTCTTACTTCTTTCACCTTATTGCCTATGACCCTCCTTTTTGCTCATGCCACTCCAGCCACACCGTCCTCCCTGCTGCCCTCTCAGGAACTTTGCCAGGAACCTCCTCCCAGATAATCTGCATGGCCAACTCCCTCATCTCCTTCAAGTCTTTGCTCAAACATACCGTCCTGATGAGGCCTATGCTGAGCATCCTAATTAAAATTACGTCTCCCACTCCTAATTCCTCTTGCCCTGCTCTCCACCTTTTACATCTCCATAGCACTCATCACCTTCTAACGTGATACCATATTGATTTATTATGTCTACCGTTTCATGTCTTCTTACTTTACTATAAGTGCTGTGTGCAGGGATCTTTATTTTGTTCACTGATGTATCCCAAGTCCCCAGAACCTTCCCTGACACACAATATTTGCTCAATAAATATTTGTTGAACAAATGAATGCAGGACAAATGGCATGGTTTCCCAAGCCTGTATCTCCCCATGTCTAAATACAGTTTAGGTCAATTTCCTCACTATCCCTGCAAATATGCCGAATACAGTCCTAGATGCGGGTCTTTAATCCTGTAGTTCTTCCCTCCTTTCTAAAAACTAGGCCTTTCCCATATCACAACATGTATCACCAGTGGCCCCACCTGCCCCGGAAACCTGTATAGCTCCCCAGCCTATGCTGGGCTCCCTCCCTGAACAGCAGTAGTCTTTGTGTTCTGTATCTCGCACAGCGCACAGAGCATAGAATGCTTGGTGGTGTTGTTCAATCTGCCATTTATCTACGTATTTTATTTCCTTATCACAAATGTAAGCTCCTAAAGGATGCTTATTCAGGACCTACCATGTGCTAAAACCTGCAGTTCTGGCAATTCAAGACGGAACAGGCATGACTCTCATGCTTGGGAAGCTCACAATCTAGTGGGAAAATGGGACTCTACTTGAAGCATTATAATATAATGAGCTGTGTTATAGTAGAAGCTGGAACAAAGTGGGAACGAGGAGGAGAAGCTTCTAGCACGGTACAGGGAGTCAGGGAAGGTGTCACACAGGGGTCAGTATTTCAGTTTTGCAAGAGGAAAGGAGCAGAAAGGGCAGAGGGAATTGCAAAGGTATGGAGGTATGGACGGGCTGGTGGTTTCAGGGATTGGTGAGATATTTAATGTGGTTGGAAGGCTGGGTTTGAGATGAGGCCAGAGGGGAGAGGATGGCCCTTGTGTAGAGTTGGACGTCACCTGCTAGGCAGTAGGAAGTCATTAGAGGATTTAAAGACGACAGTTTCTTTGCCTATAAACTGGGACAAAGAACATGCACAATCTCATGAGGTTCTAGGAAACATAGCCCTTGACGATAGTTTTATTATATATCAACTTCAAAGGAACCATTATACAAAAAAATACCTGATATAAGACCAAAAATTTATAATTAAAGAAATCTTCCTGAAAATAACTTTTAAGATAATCTGCTACCTCTTAACTATAAAGCTGGAATAAAATTCTCATGTTAAATATAGATCTTAATTTCATGATTTATGAAGTGGGGATAATAATATTTATGACAGACTCCTGGTTACCCTATTATCCTTTTCATAGTGACAATTTTAATTTTGGTTTTCCTATTCTTCCCTTTTACAAATGGGATATTTTACTGTATTTATTCCAATTCATATTCTACCACTATGTTGGGCGTGGGAGAGGAATAAATCTTGTTATTTATTTTATAGGACATTGCACCATAAGGGGTGACAACTGGACTTAACAACCAGAGATCCTGGATTTTGCATTAGTTATGGTAACTGCAATGAAATGTATTTATTATACTAAGATTTTAGTTGGACACATTTCCCAGCTTCCCTTGCAGTTAGATGTGCCATACGACTAAGTTCTAGCCAATGGGATGTCAGTGGAAGTGATGTGTGCCCTGTCTAGTCTTACTCTTGGAATAAGGGTGAGCACTTCCTGGTTTATACAACAGAAGCTGATCTGAGCTACATTTGTTTCTTTCTCTATTTGCCAGGGGTTATTTTTATCTATCTCCCTTTTAAATTAGAAACCTAGCCTTTAAAGAAAAGCCCTTAAAGAAACTTAAAACACTTCAGATTTAGCCCTGAACTCCAACCAGCATTCACCTGTTGTAAGAGCTTGTGGCTCTCCAGAGTTGATATGGAGAATCAAAGGTCTGAGCACTCCACAGTAGCTGCAGGTCAAATTCAATTCCTCCTAGGTGGTCTGGAGTCAATATGAATGACTTCACATCAGGGAGGGTGTGGTGCTCCATCACAAACTGTCCTATTTCAAGGGGAAACACACACACGTACTTGTGAGTTTCATTGTACTTGTGGTGAATATCCTAGGAAACCTTACAACTGAATTAATATTCTTCTATCAAACAACTAAGGCCATACCTACCTTCTTACCCCTTAGAAGATAGTCCACACTGGTTGAGACAGCATGGCATGTCACCCCAGCCCATATGATGGTCATTACGGTCATATATATTTATAAGCAATATGAATATGCCTTGTAGAAATAGTGCTAATGAGGATATTCACAATAATAGGAGTCCTTATGTGATAATGAACACCAAATACCACACAACATGTTTCTTGGAGGTAGAAAGGTCTCAGTAGTTTATAATTAGAAATATCAACTTCAGATTAGAAAACCTCATTTAGGGCCACTCAGGTCCTTGGTGGAAGGTGACAATTGTAAACATCATTAAAAAGGTAAAGGGTACTCAGTAAGACATCTCTATTCTTTAAAATTGTAGTCATACAATTGTCATGAATAAATAAATGCAGGAAGACTAGTCTAGATTAAAAGAGACTAAAGAGATATAGCAACTACAAAGTAACATATGAATCTTGATCATAGTCATCTTCCTTTTACATAAACAGATATAAAATAAACATAAAACAATATAAAAACAAGTGGAAAAGACATGTGTGGGACAATAGAGGAAATACAAATAGAGACTGGATATTATTGGATCAGTGGTAAATATCTTGCATATGATAGTTCTACTGTGATGTGTAAGAGAATGTCCTTGTTCTCCAGAGATGTCTACTAAAGTATTTAGGGTAACCTGGCATAAAGCCTGCAACTTGTTTTCAAATGGCATGACCAAAAAAATGGCTATGCACATGTGTATGTATACACACACACAGAGCAAAATGTTAACAATTTTTGACTTTGTTTTTAATTGTGCTATTCTTTTGACTTTTCTCTGTGTTTGAAATATTTCTTAATAAAAACTTGAGGCAAAAAACAGCACTGATATTACCTCTGAATTTGGCATGGGTCTTGAATTCAATGACAAGACGACCATCCTCTCGGATATAGATTCTTATTATCTGAAGCCTTGCAGAGAGCACACTGTCTGTCTGGATTCCTGGGCAGACAACCACACACAAAACATCCAAGTTAGGGCCTGGAGAAGCTCTCCCGGACAGTAATCTACATGTAGGCTATCCCAGTGACACCTCTATGTAGAGATACACATTTATTTGAATAAAACTTAAGAAAAAATTTACATACTCACATGAATGCAGCGTCTACTCAGAGATATTTGCCAATTAAAACTGTACAACAGTTTATTCTACTTGGTTCTTTTTTACAGTTCCACTCTCCTTGACGTAGTCTCTTTACATCTGAATATGCCACTTAGCCCAGATGCAAAGTCTCAGCCCATAGCTTAAAAAAAAATGGTTCTTAAAACTTCTTATTATCAATTTTACACCAGGATGTGGTTACAGCACAATTGCTTCAAGCTGTATTTTCTTTTCCTCATCAGGACATCTTTCAGGACTTAATGGGACCATAAACAAAGTCCTGGTGGCTGCATTTAGTGTTCAAACCAATGGAGAATTAAAGGTTATCTGGTACAAGGCTAGCTTTACACGACATGAGTTATCTGTGGCTTTAATAAGGGCAATTGCAATCATGACACCCAATGAGTTCAGAATGACCAACAATTAAAGGGCAACCAAAGGGGGTGGGAGTGGGGAAATTTTAAAAAAACCCTCCAAAGCTCAAGGAATTATCTGACCCAGAGTGTGAAAGTTTCCTGAACTTATTTTCCTATGAGAAATTAAAGCAAATAAAGGATTTGACCTTAAATCACTCAACAGAAGAAAAGACTGTCTTTTCCATTACTAGAGATAAAGCCCTATCTAAAGAAAACTCCTCAGATAAAGTATCTCTGCATCAGATCAAGTAAATCACCCCCAGGGAGGGAGAGAGGAAGAACGGGAGCCGTAGGAGTAAGAGGAAACGAGTCTGGGGTAATAGGACACTAAAAATGGGAAAAAAGCAAAAACCAACTCAGACGCATTGGCATGAGCAGAGGAGAGAATCATGGAGTTTTAAGGGAGTTTTATTCACGTGACAGCAGTGGGAGAAGGTGGGAGAGACAGGAGTGAGGGTGAGCTCCTAGCAGAGGGGCCGTCACCAATCCAGCCCTGGGGGACTCCTCTCAAAGACAGCAGGAATAGAGACAAGCCTGAGGGGAAGGTTATTTTAAAAATTCAGCGTTGCAGTCCTTGAAGTAAAAGTACGGTTAAAATGCCTACTTTCAAGAATGCAACAGAAGAGCAAACTCCAGGCCAAACGAATAAACTGAGCCAGCTTGCTCCTGATATATTTTCCCATTCCCATGCATCTGATTTGAAGATCCTTCTGCTCCTTAAACAACATGAATTACATCATTTTTAATTAGGAGAAAACGAACATGATTTAAAGAACACATATTTCTCCTAACCCCCTAATGGGCAGTATAGGGCCCATCTGTCAATTGCCATCCTCTACTCTGGGCCTCTGGCTATCCGGGCTGAATTCATCATCATGATGCTGGAGGCCTTCCAGCATCAACATATGTGGACATCACTCTTTTTCAGGAACCACAGATCTGTACACCTTCCAGACTTCAGGCGGCCCTCCTTTTTCTGTACATAGGACAACAGGATGAGGAATGCAGCTATTGTTAAAAGTCACTACTTATTTTTCTTTTAATCTTGCTTGAGCATCAAGTAGGAGTAGTTAAGATTGTCAGTAGGAATACCTGTTCTCCAGAGAACAGTGTCGTAGAAGAAGGAAAACTCCATCTCAGTGTGGTGCTCCAAGGAGGCCCAGCCCCTGGGGGCTGTCACATAGATGTAGGATACATAGAGAGGCACATGTACTGTCAGGAACGACTGAGCAGAGTCTCTCACCTGCCAAACAAAGGATGTGCACACAGAAAGGGTTATTTCTTCTCTGGGATGAAAAGGCATATGATTGTCACATCTTGGTTCCATTTTCACTCACTCATTTAGTTACTCACTCATTGAATAATTACGAGTCAGTGCCCACACTTGTGTTAGGCACCAGGTGAGGAGCCGAGTCCTCAGCAGTGGAAAAAATCAAAATCACTTCCCTTATGGAATCTACAGTCTAGTAAGGGAGACATACAACTTTTAAAACTTAAAGTAAATAAAGGTATGGAAATGGCCAGGATGCTTCTTTAGATAGGGTGATCTGGGAAGATTTTTCTGAGGAGGTGACACTTAAACAAAACCACTTTTGAAGAGTGAGCAGCTTTGCCTCCACTGTTCAAACTGCTGGAAGCCTTGGCTGAGATTGTAAAGCCTCATAGTTATTCCCAAAGGATCTGGGACCTATCATCAGCACATAGGCCCTGGATGACTGCATTTTCCGCGCTGTAGGAGAGCAGCGATCAACCCTAATTGGGCAGATGCCCAAGTCTGGATCCTTGGGATGAATGTGTTGGCTGACTTGGATGTTTCAGGGAGTACTCATGTCTCCTGCAACAGGAACGAAGGTCGTGGGATCTGGATATCATATCTAGGAAACTTACCAACAGACAGCTCAGAGCTGCATGTACTTGGATAACTGCCCATCTCATACAATGCCTTGTTGAAATAATTTTGAAAAGGCAGCATATCATACTTCCAAGAGAACACTTCCAAGGGGGTTCCTGTTACTGCTATTAATTTGGCTTAATAATTTTTTTTACCATGCGATGAACAAAAACCAGATGGAAAGATAAAATATGAGCAGAAGCTTTCATGGGGAAGCTGGGTATATGTGTATGAGTGGTACCCATTTTTAAATGTCTTTTATATTTTCCTCCATAAATATATACTTACTTAATAAAAAAAAAAGCTTAGTTTAAAACAATTTTATTTCACCCTTGGCCAAATACTATAATATACTATGGAACTTATATTTTTCATTTGTTTGAAAATACGACGTGAAGTGTTTTCATGGGTCATTAAGGGAAGGGGCCAAATGCTTCATCAATATTTACGACATCAAAATTTTATTTTTCTAAAGTATTTTTTCATACTCAATGTTGTCAGGGATTTAAAATTCGACTCCAAGCTTTTCAAAAGACTCTACAAATTCCATATTCATTTAAAAATCTCCTTTGAAAGGCCTTATTCTGTTTTTGTAGAAAATTTTCAGATTTTATCTGGACCTCATACCTTGTTCTGTCCCCTTAACACACAGGTTTTGCTAAACACACTTGCCCCAATCTCATGATTGTTGATATTAAAACCTCCATAAATTCTCTAGTTGATTAGCAAAATTAATTTTCCCTCCTCTGTTTCTGTTTATTCTCCTTTAACCCTCATATTACTTACTAATCCTTAAAAGGAAAAAACAACCCTGACAAATATTTACTGCGTACCTATTTTGGGCCAGGTGCTAGGTGCCTTCCCGTGTTGAGATTATTTAGTGACAATTTCAGATGAGGTTCAGAGAGGTTATGAACTAGGGCTTGGTTCTAAGTTCTATATTCTTTCTACGAGAGATCAGCTATTTCAACTTTTAAAGAGACAGACAACAATGAAGTACAGTCGGCCCTCTGTATCTCCGGGTTCCGCATCTGCGGATTCAACCCACCACAGATGGAAAGGGCTACAGTGGTTGTGTCTGTACTAAACATGCACAGACTTTTTTTCTTGTCACTATTCTCTAAACAATACAGTATAACAACTATTTACATAGCATTTACATTGTATTAGGTATTATAAGTAATCTAGAGATGATTTAAAGTATACGAGTGGCTATGCATATGTTATATGCAAATACTACACCATTTTATATAAAGGATTTGAGCATCTGTGGACTTTGGTATCCATGGGGGGGTCCTTGAACCAATCCCCTACAGACACCGAGGGACAACGGTACTTCTGTGTAAGAAGTGGGACACACATAATAAGAAATTTTTGTCTTTGAGGTTTTTAAGCATATTCCACACAAAAATATCCAAAAATGTAATTGAAGTAAAATCATGGAGAACAGAGAATACTAATTTTTGAGGGGCCAGAGGAGGAACTAATCACTTAGTTTTGCATTTTAGCGAATGTAGGTTATGCAATTGCAGAAACAGAAAGAAAAATCTGAGAATGCCTTAAAATTCTATTCAGTAGAGGGCAGTAGTGTATACAAAATGAGATCTAACAAAATGAGGCATCGCAAAGAAACAAAACAAATTTTAATCAAAGACACTTTCCTAAAGTGATTACTCTAAGTCCCTCTATAAGTTCCCTCTTTCAGTGTAGTTAAATCTGACTTGAAAATAACAAACATCTATTTTTAGTTCATTGAGATAACTGCTCAAAATTGGGTAGAAGCTGCTTTAGAATTAATTTTTCCATGAGGATGCATTAGCCTAGTCCCATTGCTATGACTGCCCTCCTATGACTATGGCTTCTTGCCATAAATTTTCCTATGGTTAATAATTTTTCATGACTACAAAAAGTGTCTATTTTGGCAAGGGTTGTCAGTTTGGAATAGGTATAAATTAAGGTGTTTTCAACAATTATTTCTCCATAATGCCTAGTACGATAGTGCTCTACTTCTCTTCTGAAACACAGGGTGTACCACCTGTTGTTTTGACTCAATTCCCCAGGTGGGGAAGAGAACACATCTACGTAGTAACATAACTCTACCATCAAATGCAAATCTTTCCAGCTTTCCAAAATATGCCCAAAGGAAAAAACATACATACCTAGAAAAGTAAACATTAGATTTTTATATAAAATGATTGTCACATAGTAATTTTTTTCCACATTAATTTTCTAAATTAATTGATTTAGAGGACTTAGGGGGGCTCTCTCTAATTATGATGCTGCTAAGGTCTCCCTTATAGGAACTTATGAAAAAGACACTCAGTTGGTTGGCCCAATTCTGGGGGCCACTGGATGCAAAGTGCTACCTGAAGTGCTTCAGAAACAAACAAGGTTTCACCTTGGCCCCCAGGTGCACTCGGCCCTCAGACAAGCCCCTGGAGCACCCACCTGGAAGTCAGCAGTTACAGACCCCCCACAGACATCAATTAGCTCAGTCATGTCGTAATAGGCGTCAAAGGTCCAGACGCAGCTCTTCAGGTTCAGGTGTTTATAGAGCTGGATGGTCTTGGGCTCCCGCACGCTGGGGTCAAACTGGAAGGGACGGTCATAGCCAGGCCCCAGGGCTGTGCTGTCATAGACCATGTCATCCAGGAACCCTGCCTCTGCGGGGAAGGGAAGAACAAGGAACAGTCACTCAGTCTGCCAACCCGGCTCTTGGTGGCCACCCAGAAGTTGGGTGGGGAGAAAGGATGCTCCTTTTGACATTGAGAGAGCTTCCCCTTCATTTGAGACTATTACTAGAGCAAACCCGGGCTCCCAACACATGTGCAAGGGGAGCTTGTTAACTGCCTGTTGCCATGTGTTAAATAGAGTGACTAGGTTCACAGACTCCTCCAAGAGCCTGTGGGAACCCAGAGAGAAAAGGTGGACAAATGATATCATAAAGGATGAAGTCAGAGCTTGGTAGCCCCGCGTATCTCAGAAAACACACTGGAGCTTTGCCTGTTACACCTGGTAAGTCTCGTCTATGTTTTGCAGTCAGTCCTTGAAGAAATGGATTTACCATAGGGATAATTTGTTGATGAATTACTATTTTTTTAAGACCAATTTTTCAAAAACAGCTTTTATGGAAAGCCAACAAACAAACATCTGACTACCACTCCTCCCTCCTATGGTTTCTGAACTCTTGGAATAAAAGTCTTAATTTTGTGTTAATGAGTAAATAGCTTGCTAATGATGCTTGACTACACCTCCCCTGCTCCAGGCAAAAACTACTGATCAAGTGCTGCCAAGCAACTGAACTGTTCTACATTAAGGAAGACCTTTCTGTAGCAGAGAGCTGAATACAGACACAATTTTAGAATATTAGGATTAAAATATTTATAGCATTAAAAGCAACTACAGTATTCTGAAAGAGTTGAGGCATCTCTTAGAATATTCTGTTTGACACCAGCACCCAGCCCTCTGCCCCACAAGGACTAGGATCTCAATTAACATGTGTTGAGTTAATTGTATTTAAGTAGGAAGAGGTGCAAACTTTCAGCCTATAAACATAGTATGTTTTCTTTCGCTAGCTGTAGATAGGGACCAATTAAACTGTCAGGTACAGCTCAGTGATTTACGAATAATTTTCACTCAACTAATTTCTACTGTATAAAGACCATCACTACCCAAGGTGATGCTTAACGAATATGAAAGAGCACATGAATGCTTTTCTATCTTCAAAAACACTGTTAAAAGATTCATCAGTTGTGAAGGGAGGAAATGCGCATTTAATGTGCACTTGCTAAGGTAAATGGAAACAGACAGGATTCTTTGTAAAGTAAAATGTCTGCTGCCGCGAACATGGAGATGTGTAGCCTTGGCTGTCAGGTGAACATGGAGATGCAGAGCCTTGGCTGTCAGCACCTCAGGGTCTGCATCAGCTGCAGAGCGCATCAGCCCAGGTCATGCCCTTTCCTGGGCAGTTGGCATCCAGTGACTGAGTGAGGTGGGTAGAAAGATCTGTCAGTCTGGGCTGGAAGTAGGGCAAGTCTGATGGATGGGCTCTCTCCAGAGCTCCCTGAAGAGCTGTTTGCAGCTCTGTTGGCCACATCTAGTTGATTTCTCTCTCCACCCACTCCTGCTTCCTCTCCTTCCCTTTAACAGATGTTGATCCCTAATAAACATCTTGCACCCCAACTCCATCTCAGCTCCTGCTTCCGGAGAACCATCCTGTGATATCTAACATCTGCGCTTCAGCTTTCTAAAGAGGCTGTGATAATGGGATTTTAGAGGACAGATCTAAACACAGGGGAGGGAAGGAACTAAAATTTACCATGATAGGTGCTTTGAAAATGTCCACGCCTTTCATCCCCACCTCGATTGGTAGCCATTGTTATCCTCATGTTAGAGATCAGAAAGCAGTGGCTCAGAGAAGCCCAGCAATTTTTGCTCAGTTGTAGAGGTAGTGGAATAAGGACTTGAATTGAAGTCAGTCTGATTCCAAAGTCCTTGTTTTTTCCTATTCGCTTTATTGTCTGAGCTGCCTATGTATGGTTGTGGGTGAGAAGGAAATCCACTAATCACGCAGATTTTGAGGAAAACATGAAAAGCAGAGTTCACTTAGCTGTATCCTAAAGGCCACTGGCTGGGCCAGAATGGGAAAACCAGCCAGAACTTGTCCCTCACCTGAGATGCCTCCTAGGTCACGGGTGGTGACGAGGTTGGAGCAGACGTGCTGGTGTCTGTAGATGGACTCAGATAACAGAAAATGCAAGTTGTGCAATGGCACGGTGGAGATAAGGGGCAGCATTCCATCCTGGTGTGGGATCTGCACCGAAATGTGGATTCTAGGGGAGAAAAGGGCAGAAATAAGTGCTCAGCTGGATGCTACAAACAGTTAATATGGCACTTGTCTTTCTCATAACCCGCTTTGTCTTCGCCAATGAATTTACCAACTTTTTTTTTTCTGACACTTTCCACATAGGATTTCTCCCTGAACATGAAGGTATGATGTACATGCAGAGTTGTTTCCCCCAAGAGACCCTCCAGACTCCCAACAGACAGCAATCAAGAATCACAGAATTGGTTTCCACACAAGAGAAGATAATATCATAACCACAAATTACTGTAAAGCTTCCTTTGCTTGAAATGGAAGCTTTGTTTCCTCATTGGCTGATACAGGTGCTGCTCCCCTTCTCTGTCACAATGAGCGTCTGTGGAGGTTGGGTAGGGTTGATATTCACATTTTTTTAAGTATTTGTGCCAAAAAGACATGATTGAGCTCTTAAACTCTAAGGTCAATATCCCTACCCAGGAAAATATCTCAGAAATAGTAAAACCCCACTGCTCATACTGTCTCCCCAACTAAAAGAGCCTTGTCTCTCCTCTCTCCCTTCAAGTTCCAGCAGTGCTGCATATGGGCCCTCACCGGCCTCTCTCTGCAACCTGCTCTCGATTACACTCCTCAGCACTCAGGTGACTTTGTACCAGGAAATCTGTAACTTATTTATATTGGCTGCTATCTCTTGTATGTTTTCAGACTCTGTTTATCCTGCCTCCCCACTCTGAGGACAAGGACCATTTCCTTCAGCCTTTGTTTCTCCAGAGCATACAGTACACAATTCTGAAGAAAACAGTATGAGCTTAATAAATATTGGCTATGACTGCGACGAAACAGAACTGTACTGATGGGCTGCATTATTTTCCTTGTACAAGTTTAAATTTTCAGCATGTTTATTGAGAGTGCATTTGGAGTTTTTACAGCCTGTCTCTTGGAGCAAACACCCACATTTTTAGAGGAATCAGAACCTTGGAATATGAAGAGGATGGCTCTTCTGCTAGGAAGGGGTCCACAGTGCCCTGGGCACTTCTGTTATTGCTCTTTAACAAAAATTATATTCTGTTAGAAAAAAAGAGGGATTTGCATATTCTTGGCTCCATATTCAAATCTGTTTTTCTCCATGCAAATGAACCCCTTTCTCTGAACTCAGTTTCTCATAAGGGCACATACATAAATACTATGAAGTTTAGTGAACATGTATAACATACATGAATTTGTTTTTTGCTGTGTAAAAACGAAAGTTCCATCTTCCATCAAAATCATGGTGGCACAGGAGAAAACAAAAGCACACCTGTCCAGTGACTCACAGTTTACACAGCGTTATCACTCATTTGTTCACTAGATATTTGGCGAGTGCCTCTCAGGTGCCAAGAGGCAGTGTACTAGACAGAGGGAACGCAAAATAAATAATCATGGTGCCTGCTCTCACCACCTACTGTGAGGACAGAGAGGGAATGAATAATGGTAACACTCTGAATGAGGCACACATGGGTGCTAGAAGAGCTAGAAGAAGGAGTTTCTAAAATGGGGGGAAATGATGGAAAAGTTCCTAGAAGAGATGCCATGAACGGGGTACAGCAGGACAATGGGATTTCACTACACTGAGTGGAAGGCGGGGGGGGGGGGGGGGGGTAGAGCTGGAGGCAGGAGTAGCAGCACAGCAGAGGCATGCAACCTGAAAGAGGCTGCAGCCACGGCGAAGCTACACGTGATTCTCTGTGGGCGGACTGGCAGGGGAAAAGGACAAGGCGAGGGAAATGAGGCCAGGAAGACAGGCAAGGGGCCAGATCTCAGGGGGCCTTTGAAGAATTTAACCTTTTTCTGAAGCATTCATTACCACTATTCTTACCTTGCAGAAGCATCCCTCATTGATTTGTCCCACCCAGAAAACACAGAAAGGATAGTCTGAGATCCACTCCCCCAGCTTGTTGCGGAAGGTACTGCCTGCCTGACCTGTTCGGATGCTCCTTGTGTTTGACGTCCAGGTATTTCAAGGTTGCGATGAAGGACTGAGCTTGGAAGCCTCTCGCTGTCCCAGCCACCACTGGGGTGTGGCAAATGGCACTGTCTGTTCCAATGGTAACAATGTTGCTTCTTAAGGGGGTCCCCACATGGCCCACCTTGTCCACCGCCTTTGCCACACAACGCACATGAAACCTCCGGCTGAAGTAAATGCTATCCAGGACCTACCAGGAAGAATTAAGCACCTCAGACACATGGATACTTAAATAGCTCCTTACACGGTATCTTCTGGATGATAAGATACAACCAGTTCCTGGTACAAGGTAATCTGTGAAGACCATCCATCATCCATCCACGTATCCATTGATCTATTCATCTATTCATTCATTCACCACATTAAGTACCGACTTTCTATCAGGAGCCAGGCACTAGGGACAGAGCAGTGAGTACTTATAGCCTAATGTGGTAGGTCAGACAATGAGCAAGTAGACAGATATGGAGCAAGAGCCCAGAGATGACTGATTATCAGTGACAGCATTCCCTTTATATATTAGGTTCAGCATGAGGACCACCCATCTGGTTTTCAGCCCTTCCAACAAGACTGGCTGGCCTTCAAGTTACTCTTACTGGGGGCATCGTGTCAGGATACAGAGGAAAGATGCTTCCTTCCCAGGAGTTCTTATTTTTTTTTCCTTCCTACTGCTATTCCCTCTCCCAACCCCCACCTTATGACCACACACATTGCAAGTGGTATGATAACATGCAGGCTTGAAGTTGAGAACTTGATCTCTGACACCTCCTGGCCTTTGAAGGTCTTTCTACAGATTCTTTCCATGTTCCCAGACATACAGAAGCCATAAGAATGCTTAACTCAATCTATGCAGAGGCAACGTGGGTCACCAGAACTCTTTAGGTTATGTGTGTATACACACAGGGAAGTACATCACAAAAAAAATTAATTAGTAGTTCTGTGTGCCACAGACCTCCCACAAAGCAATCATATAAACTTACAAATTCTACCCGTGAAAACAATTTTCACTGAAGTCTATTAAAAATTAAAGAAGATTTTTTCCATTAACATTTTTTAAATTAGCTGCCAACACTTTATTTCTTTATTTATACATGGACTTAGTTCAGAGGGGATTTGAGGCATCTTAGAGAAATGCATGCAATACAACGGTATTAAATAAATAATTGAAGAAATAAAGAGAGCAAAGGAAACTGGGATAAAAGTATGAGTCACTGACTCAGTGCAAGAAGGAAAACTGAAAGAGAGAGTAAAATCATAAATGTGGTACCTGTTAAAAATGGATATTTGGCTCAAATCAGACCAAACCCCCTTCATGGTTTTGTTGAACAGAGAATTAGATACTTAGGAAATGAGATGTTAAATCTTGCCATTTATATTTTTTAGTAATATAGAAGATAATTTAAATTTGAGCTAGGTTATATTGTAAAAGAACTGACTGTCTGGCCTTTCTGAACAAGCTATGCCAAAGTCAAAGGACATGAGGGACCCCACTGTATCCAGAACCTTCCACCTATGTCTACTAGCTGTCCTCCACTATTATCTCAGCCAGGTGAAGCTCTTATTAAAGTGAGAACAAACTGTGTGTTGGACGGGAAAAATCTAGAGAAATTCAATCTTTCTGAAAGAAATCTCTGATTTCCAAAATTATTAAGTGAACTACTTTCAGTTAAAAATTGTTGAGTGCCAGGTACTGTGCTGGGCCTGATTCTCCACTGCTTTCAGCTCCTCTCTGAGGAGAACGAGCTTCGTTGGAGCGATGAGCAGTTTCCGTGGTGCACTTAAGTCTTAAGGTCAGGAAGGCCACAACTGTGCACTGCTTTCTGATGGTGGCAGAGATGTTGGTCTGGTCTCCAAACTCTCTGAGGACACCAACTGCCTTGTGAACTTCTTTTCCTGTCCTCCCACGGGGTTTTGTAAAATGCTGGTCACTCAGTAGGCATTCTATCCTTTTGTTTAATAACTGGTCCCTACTACGTGCCATCAGTGTGCCAGCCACTTGAGATATACAGATGTGGTAGAACCCTTGGTCCAAGTCATTAAACAGTTTATATCCTACGACTTATTGAATGATTAAAAAGATGTAACAAAATAGTGATCATTAATCACACCTACCTGGAATCCCTGACTTACTTTACCATTTATAGATCACTTTTATACCTGATTTGTCAAGGACCTTATCAAGTGGCTAAATGGAAGAGGTATTATTTTGCAGATCAGGAAACAGACTCAGAGAGATTAAGTAACCTTTTAATATCACATACTTAAAAACTGGCAGAATCAAGATTTGTAAACAGGTTGTCTGAGTACCAGCTCAGTTCTCTTTCTACTATACCATATTACCTTTTCTCATATATAAGAATAAAAAGAGTGGGTGAGTACTGTGAGTACCTGCTTATTTGTTTATTTTATTCCAAATGCCATGCAGGGACCTTAAGGAATTTGATAGAGTCTGAGTAACAAAGAGCAACACCAGTTCTCTCCCTATGCAACCAGGCCCCGACCCCCAGACCTACCATGTGATTGACACTGGTGAATGGTGTGTTGTCAGTGATCGTCTCAAAGGGAGACCGGGCCCCGTTGCCATCAGTGGGGGCAGCCACTTCCCAGCTGAACTGCATGGATGTCTGGTTGATGCCAGCCTCACTGCAGCGTTCCTTCATGATGGCATACTTGGGGAAATGAGGGTCACAAGGGGTGACACAGACCAGTGGATAGCCTGGGGAGGGAGATTTCTTGACTCCTTCCTTGGTAACCTCTTCCACGTGGTCATAGTCAGCAAGTGTGACAACCTGCAAAAGGGCAACAAAGCTTCAGCCTAGATTGGGTCTCAGGAAGGTGAGAAAACTAAGGCTCCCCTCTCCAGAGATCTACAAAATCACTTAACTTATAGAGATTCTTTGAAATATAACAGAAGTTTTTATAATGCTTTGCAAGGCATCCCTAAAAGATACTGCAGATCTTTAGTGGTGAAGACTCTCCTATTGCCTGAGCTAAAAGCTTTATTATCTCATTAATCTCATTCCTAAATCAGAGCTCTATCACTCATGTGAAAAATACATTTATTTCCTGCACAGTGTAAGCAAAGCTATATCACGTACGGCAGTTACTAGTTTAAAGTTGCATTCACTTGTGAATGGTATGCAAATAGTAGCACATTTGGCAAGATAAGAGTAAATAAAGGTAGTATATTTCTTCCATGGTCAAATAAGAGACATATTTTGAAAATATCCTCTACTACATGAGACTAGTCAGAGGAGGTGAAAATACTTATTCTGACTGCCTCATTATTGTGGTTAAATTTCCCGTGGCAATCTCCAGGTATTTTCCTCCTAATTGTAAAGTCAGTGCATTCACTCCATATATCCCCAAATTGGGAAACATGATACTACATTTCTGCAGATACTTAATTCTATGCATGTGGCAAGTATGTAAGATAATAGATATGGGGCTGTGTTACTTTTTTTTTTTACTCTTCTAGGTCTCACCAAAGAAATGAAAAGATCAATTGGATTATACCGTCTGTCTTTACCAGACTAAGGTATCAGCATGGTTTGGTCTTACTCTTATGTCAGAACAAGGTTTCTCATCCTCAGCACTATTGACATTTGTGCCAAATAATTCTTTATTGTTGGGGCTGTCCCGTGCATTGTAGGATGTTTAGCAGAATCCCTGGCTTCTACCCACTAGAAGCTCATGGCACCTACTGTGACAGTCTTGACAGCCAAAAATGTCATCAGATATTGCCAATGTCCCCTGGAGGTGGTGCAGAGGGTGAGAGGGGTGGGTGGTGGGGGGGCGGGGGAGGGACAAGATTGCTCCTGGTTGAGAACCACTGTGTTAGAAGAATGAAGTACAGCACTGGAGGTCCTGCTTCTCTCAAGTGCTCATCTACGAGCCACTAAGACATAAAAGCAGTGATCCTTCAGGTCAAGCAACTCACGATGGGTGGTGCTGGCAATATGAGACTCCCTGCTGCCTCCTGGTCTAGAATTGTCACTGTGGCAGTGGTCACATCGCCAAGAACTGCTTCCACTGGGTCATCTGGGCCAAGGACTAAGGAGAAAGATTCATGCCATTCCCGATCTTCATTGGACAGGATCTCGACTTTGAAAAAGATATGATCCACACCTTCGCCAAGGACAGAAAAAAAAGGAGCGCAAAGGTCCTCGTTAGGTCATCTACCCAGGTCACCCAATCTTGCAGGTTGGGACCACTGAGAGTCCAGGTGAACATATGCACTTTCCTTTGAGAGGTTTTCTATGAATGCAGTGGCTGCTAATCATTTCAGCCCCATCTCAAGACAGGATTCTGTTTTATAGACCAAATTCCACCTGTGGTAGAGGCTTGGCATTGCAGATTTACTATTCAACACCATATGAGGATTAATGGCCCCTGCCTGACACTAGCTGGCAGTAATAAAAATCTATGATCCAAAATACACTCTACCCTGGTTACGAGTTTTTTTGCTTAAGTTTTCTTTCCCCTTTACACTTAGGCCTCAGCTCCTGCATGGCTGTGAGTGCTTGCACACAGATACCCTTCAAGCTGTCTCATGAGAAGCAATAGCTCAAAGGCCTACCACGCCATCTCTGCAAAAACAATAATGTGAAGGTTGGTGGCCTGGAATGGGGAGGGTTAGAGCCTTAGAAATCCCCTTCGTTTTCTGTAAAATGACTCTCTGAGGGTGCAAATATCCCCGGTGCTACTTAAGGTTCCCTTCTTCCTCTCCTACAGACATCTGGGCTACGTCACTTCTAAGACCTAGCTTTGCCCCAGATTCTTATGCAGGAAAGGAAAAAGTAAAGACACATGGAAAAGGTGTCCTTGTACCCATGTGGAGGAAGGGCATCTACTTTCTGGGCAAACACCAACCAGATGCACACGGGATGGAGGCAAAAGCCCTCTAAAGCTCCAGTGGGGTGAGAGAGACATACAGAGACCCTTCCCCGACCCCATGTCTGAGGGAGTGGCTTTTTCCCTCCACTTGCCCAGACATCTCTGAGAAGGCCTTCTACCACTGCTGCCCTCTCCTGGGTACATCACAAATGGTGCCAGGATCTACACCAGCCTTTTCACCTTATACTGCGCCAGAAAGTTCTGTGAAAAAACCTAGCATACAATTCAACTCTTTCTCTGTCTCATTCCTCCCATCAGATTAATACATCAGACAGTTAAACAGCTAGTCGTGACCTGAATCCCAGGGCTTGCTCTCTTCCCTGACTTGTCTCCATAGCTCTCTCTAGGATAAACCTTTTTTGGAAACCCTATAATAGCGTAACCTGTCTCCTTGTAGATGTTAAACCATTTGAGCACAGATTAGGCCTTCCAGATTTTAGTAATCCCTGAAGGGCCTAGCACAGTGGTCGGTACCAATGTTTGCTGAAGGATGGCAGACATGCATATTTTTTAAAAATCAAGTGCTCTTATCACTCCCAAATCATAGGCTAACAAAAAAAAAATCCTTTTTTTTTTTGAGGAAGATTAGCCCTGAGCTAACATCTGCTGCCAATCCTCCTCATTTTTTTTTGCTGAGGAAGACTGGCCCTGAGCTAACATCCGTGCCCATCTTCCTCCACTTTATATGTGGGATGCCTACCACAGCATGGCGTGCCAAGCGGTGCCATGTCTGCACCTGGGATCCGAACCGGTGAACCCTAGGCCACTGAAGCAGAACATGAAAACTTAACTGCTGCACCACCGGGCCAGCCTGGCCCCCCTAAAAATCCTATTAAATGAACCAAAATGCCAAGGATATTCTGAAGTAGGGGACCTATTTTTTTTCTTTTTCATGTCATTTTAACTAATTAAAAATTTTAAAGACTCCTGCAATCTCAAATGTGTGCTTAATAAACACTTCATAAAATTGGAACTCCTGTTTTCCTCTTTTATTTTTCTGTTTATTCCTTTCTTCAAATACAAGATATCTGCCTCTCTATCAAGTAAAACCCGCACCCTGGGGTTGACATTCAATTACCGGGACTGAACTTCAAGACTCGGCTCTTTGGGTAATAATCCACACCAGACTGGGCAGACCCATCCCGCGTGCTACAGCGGATCTTGGATGTCCTGTTCTGATCCCCTCTGCGGATCACCTTGATGTTCAGGATGGCCATGGCATCTGGCCCCGAGGGTTCCCGGACTTGGTATGCAGCCTCTTCAAACTCAATGGTGGGCGCTAAGGAAACACGGTTAGGAAAACAAGAGCAAGTCAGAAAAGCACACAGGATTCCAATTCCCATAAAAACAGCTTATAATGACAAAAGGGAATTTTTCACATTACTTAACAATATAAAGGCAAAATGGTTTGCAGTCATAAAAATGAATCAGTGTTTTCCCCCAAGCTATGCTTTGGAAAAATGAATTTATTTGTGATTCTGTAGGAGTTGTTTCCCACATGTTTCTTACTAAAAACAATATAGTGGGGGCAATATGTTTAAGCACTTTGAAACGCAGGATGTCCAAGTTTCCATCTAGGCATTACAGAATGCTTTTAAATTCACACAATTTCTCAAGGGACTGAGACACAGCAAGCCCTTGATAAATATCTATTGACTGATTGAGTGAATAGACTCCTTTTAATTTATGAGAGAATAATTTCGAAGGTTTATAATTTATCTAATTTATATGCTACTTAAACTTAAAATCCATCCCTCATCTCCAGTCTTTTGGGTCCTCCCTCCCACTGTTCTCGCCTCCCCCACCGTTAGCTTTTCCTAACTTCTCACAGGTTATTTTGCTAAGAATGAGTCATTTCAGTGACCGGCTGCAAGGGTAACTCAGGAACACTGGACTTCCTAACACAGTCTGGCCTGAGGTACTATTGTCATAGCTATGAAATGATTAATATGTTGATTTTTATTAAAAAATTCAAATTATGCCTTCTTTTCTATTATATTCTCGTGGGGAAGGGTGAGGTGGTAGTGGTGGAGAGAGTGAGATAAAACAATGGGAAAATTGAGAACAATTATAAATTTTATACCATTTATAATATATTATAGAATTTTGAAGAAATGTCTTGAGTCTCTATGTTCATTTCCCTCTCAGTCAGTTCTTCCTAACTGTAGAAGATAAGCCTCATTTGAGATGCCACAGTTTTGAACACGAATGCTCTTGGAAACTTAGGAGTGTCACTGTAACGGTGTGACTTTCGGACCTCTCTGAGCCTCAATCCGTGGGTTTTCTGTGTGACCAGGAGAGCGTCACTTCAGGATTTGAACTGGAGTCTCCCCAGGTAAAGGACTAATTCAACTTCAAGGCTGGCTTTTCTTATTTTACCCAATGTCCCAGTTAGTTCCTGAGAGTCTCGTGTAGATTCTCGAATCTGATAAATAAGGTTCACATCTAGTTCGGGTGCTTACAGAGTGTAAATCATATAACTGTGCTGAGGTTCAATTTCTACACCTATAATATAGGGATAACACCGTCCTCAAGGGATTACTGTCAAGATGAAATGAAATAATATAATATGCTTAGCATGGTTCTTGGTATATAGTAAATATTCAATAAAAACAGCTATTACCACTTGCAATATTATTATCGATTCACTTACTAAAATATCCATTTTAATAAAACAATTACGTCTCAATTTGAAATAGATTTTGTTTTGTTTTCTCTGGTGCCTGGGCCACTCTTTGCTAACAGCTGACTAAAGATTTTAAGTATTTTTAGGTTAGTAGGCCAAATCAATTAGAGAGACGAAAACTGAGAAATTAGTCTTTCCCAGGAAGGTGGCAGTGTTTAAATCAGTTCATTGGATTCAACTGATGCCGAAGGGATTTCCAACCCTGCTCCTGAACTGCTGTGCCTGAAGTAGTTTTTATTCTCTGTCTTAGCATCTCTGTCCTAGTTTTTAACCATATCCATTCCTTATCTCTTGGCAATGTGGTAGGGAATGATGAGATTAAAAATACGTATAAATTTATTGGAGCTCTGTAGAGGATGGTCGCTTACCGCCAACATTTTAACATAAATATTCTGAGATCGTTATCAGTAGGCACTTTTATAGCACTTTTATTTTTTAGAATGTCTATAATTACATTATTAGTAAAACAGCAGTTCATGTTCCATCAACCTAAGAGTAACTAAAGGCAATTTCTTCTGTTACCATCTTCATCATTGGATACGATGATGGTGGCCATGTTATTCTTTCCAACTCTGGCTCCACTCCAGTGGTTTCCAAGAGGATGGCCAAGGTAGACCCTGAACTGTTCCTCAGGCTCAAACATGGAGTCATCGTGGATAAAGACAGTACAGTTCTTCATCTAGAGCCAACGGCACAAAAGAGATTAAAATTTGCAGCTAGATATGAATCTAACTGCATATTGCTTGGTTTTCCTAGAAAATGATTTTTCTTCTTTGCAGCATCAAAGAGTCAACCCAAATTCAAAAGGATCCAAACCATTTCATTTATGAACTAGAATGCTTAAATCTAATAGCTCATGCCTAAGTGAAACATACTTATATGTGAAGCCTTGTAGTAGAACATCCCAGACCACTTTGAATTATGTGTCATGAGTTATGAAAAACAAGATCAATAAAACAACCCACTCAAAAGCACCTGTAGGACATTTGTTTGCTTTCTCACATTTTGCCTGGGCTAATCAATACATCTGCACGTGTTATGAAAGGTAGATTTCTGATGAGAGAGGTTAACATATGGATTAGACTTCCTGGAGAGCTAAATAATGCCCCTTTTCCTTTGTAGAAATTGAATAGTCTTATAAGGACCTCAGAAAGGCTTCCTGTTAGCTAAAGACATCTTTACATGCTGCAGGACTCCCAGAAGTGCTGCCAAGTGGTGTCTCCTCTGAACACTGCTGAGTCCTGAGAGTCTGAGAACACAGTCGAAATCCCTGTTTGACGGAAGGAAATCAAGTGCTTCCCAAACTGAATATTCTCTACTGAGGATTGTGTTCTTTAAAAAAACACAAAATAAGGTCACAACACTTTAGATGACAGAGCAGCCCCGATGGTAATCATGCGATGTGAAGTGGGATTATTTTTAGCTGAACCATTTTAAATCCACCCTGCTGCTGTATTGCAAAGGATATGTAGGTATAGAGAAGTTTCTCTCAGACTTCCTAAGTCACTCGAAATGGAAGGAGAACATCCCTGTGAACATTTATATGTGGCTTGCTAACCTGATTTTAAGTCCCTGAAGAATGCTCCTTTCTTTTTTTCTACCATATCTTTCTTACAATAAGAATTTCTTTATGGAAAGCATAAATTTGGTAGTGACTCCTCAGGATATCTTTAACAAAAGACATTCCAGTGAATGACAAGTTTCAGACATACTGCTGAGCAAGCTAAACAAAATGATTCCAAAGTGTGCTTATGAATAATGATAGATAGATTGTCATGTGGTAACATATAGACTGTTGGACGGTATTTTCTTTATAATTTTATTAAATTACAAACCGTCTCTTGGATAGGGAGAGAATCCTCTTTTAAACTTAAAAACAAATACAGACATGTGGACTCAAAGCTGAAGATTGTATCTGTAGTATTTGTGTGTGTCTTTAAACACGTGTTTCAACCTGCCACCAGTAAAATTCCCATAAAATATATAACTAAGACAGGGCTTTTATGAGTCATGAACATGTAAAAGACTGAAAGTCCCCAAAAGGGAAGCTATAACATTCTTCTTTGGTAGTAAAGATGAACAGAGGAAGAATCTGGTGACCTGGGGTGAGTAAGGTCTTCTTGTGTTAAACTTCAACAGGACTAATCCTAAGGCAAAAATCTGACACACTTGATCATATCAAAATGGAAGTCTTTTGTTCAACTAAAACACCATGGTCAAATGGTAATAGATAAGTCTTATGACAAAAAGGGAAAGTATGTTTACAACATCTAAAACTGTCTAAAACCTGGCAAGGAATTAGTCTTTAGAATATACAAGAAAGTACTGTAAATCAGTAAGAAAAAGACAGCAATACAATAGAATAAGGAACAAAGGGTGAAAATAACAAATTTCCACAACAGGAAACTCAATCAGCTAACAAGCTTATAAACAGTATTAACTAGAGAAATGCAAATTAAAATGAGATATAACTTTATACATATTAGACTAGCAAAAATTCAAAAGATGGGTAATGCTGAGGGCCAGCCCGCTGGCCTAGTGGTTAAGTTTGGTGCGCTCTGCTTTGGTGGGTAAGTTTGGTTCAGTTCCTGGGCACGAACTTACACCACTCATCGGCAGCCATGCTGTGGTGCCCACCCACATACAAAATAGAGGAAGATTGGCACAGATGTTAGCTCAGGGAGAATCTTCCTCAAGCAAAAAGAGGGGCCGGCCTGGTGGTATAGTGGTTCAGTTTGTACACTCCGCTTCAGCAGCCCAGGGTTCGCAGGTTCAGATCCTGGGCATGGACTTAGCACTGCTCATTCTTCCACATAAAATAGAAGAAGATTGGCACAGATGTTAGCTCAGCAACAATCTTCCTCAAGCAAAAAGAGGAAGATTGGCAACAGATGTTAGGTCTGGGCCAATCTTCCTCACACACACAAAAACAAAAGTAAAAAGAGGAAGATTGGCAACAGATGTTAGCTCAGTGAGAATTTTTCTCAGTGGAAAAAAAAGGTGAGTAATGCTAAGCGTCAGAGAGGAGGTAGGGTTCTAGTAGCCCTCATGTACTGCTAGTGACATTCTAGAAAGTATGCTAACTCTGTTTTTTCAAAGTAAGCACACGCACGCCCTGTGGTCCAGCAACTCTGCTGCTGAGTATGTATCCACAGAAATTCCCACTCAGGTCTGTAAGTGGACAAGCATGATGATGTACACTGAAGCATTATTAGTGGTGGCAGAGTGTTCGGAGGTTACTGGACGCTGTCACTGAGCTTCCTTACTGCCTGTTGTTGAGAGTGGATGGGAAAATGTAGCAGATGCACTATCACGAAATATTATGCAACAGTTTGAAGCAAGATTAGATGTACACATAAATGATGTGGATAAAGAAAACATATTGCAGAGCAAACGGTAAAAGTTTGAGAAGGATATAATGCAATAGCAGTTTTATAGATTAAAAATTATGCACAGAAAACAAGCAGCATTTTTAAAGAACAAATACAAATTAAGAGACACATTAAACACAACAGATTGATGAGCTCTGAGGTCGAGAAGGGAATGTGGCTGGAGAATAGGGGTAAAATAAAACAAATAAATAAACAAAATAAGAGAAGGGCCTTGACCTGACTAATGAGGACTGTGTGCCTTAATCAAGGGTACAGTTGACTCAACTATCTGAAACCAAATCATCTGAGATCCAAAAGTGGGAAAATGTGATTCTTATTCAAGATACCTTTTTTTTTTTTGAGCAAGATTAGCCCTGAGTTAACATCCACTGTTAATTCTCATCTTTTTGCTGAGGAAGATTGGCCCTGAGCTAAGATCCATGCCCATCTTCCTCTACTTTATATGTGGGATGCCTGCCACAGCATGGCCTGATGAGTGGTGCGTAGGTCTGCATCTAGGATCCAAATGAGTGAACCTCAGGCCACCACAGCGGAGTACATGAACCTAACCATTACGCCACTGGGCTAGCCTCTCAATATACACTTTTGACATACATTGAGGTTGTAGGCTTTGATTTGAATGCAGCCATACTCAGTGACTGGTGTTTCTCAGGGGTTCCTGTGCTCATACTCATCATTTTACATGTACACTGCCAAGAAGAGAATACTCTACTCATGAACCTGCGCAATGTCCACCTATTTGATCTTATACCATTGGTCCTATACTAGGATGCATGCTGCCCTGGGACAGGGGCCCAGTATTAGAGAATTGTCTCTTTTTCCTCTAGGTAACATGGATGGAGTGTGTTCATCTCCAATGTAGTTTCAAATTAAAAGGGGCCTCATCCATTTGGTTCCACTAAATTCAAAAAATGCTACATATCATTTAAATTTCCCAGCTCAACCAATAATATATGTATTTGGTTTTAAGTGAGATACACAGAAGACAGCCACATAGAACAGACGATAGTATTAAAAATCGTATCATTTAAATTTCCCAGCTCGGGGCCGGCTCCGTGGCTGAGTGGTTAAGTTTGCGCGCTCTGCTGTGGTGGCCCAGGGTTCAGATCCTGGGCGCGGACATGGCACCGCTCATCAGGCCACGTTGAGGCGGCGTCCCACATTCCACAACTAGAAGGACCTGCAACTAAGATATACAACTATGTACGGGGGGTTTGAGGAGATAATGCAGGGGAAAAAAAAAAAAGAAGATTGGCAACAGTTGTTAGCTCAGGTGCCAATCTTTTAAAAAATATATATATATATATATAAATTAAAAAATAAATAAATTTCCCAGCTCAACCAATAATATATGTATTTGGTTTTAAGTGAGATACAAAGAAGACAGCCACATAGAACAGACGATAGTATTAAAAATCGTATCAATTAGCAGAAAAATTCCTAGGATGTTAAGAATTTGTCTAAATTACTTCACTAGGATAAATAAACGCATCAAGGAAGAAGAGAATCTCATCTTTCGGCCATCATGAATCCACTTACTTTCTCCCCTTTCAGAAATGTAATCCGCGAAGAGTCTGCATTTCTTCTCTCCTCAAAGTCCTCTGTGACCTGAGCTGAATGACCCTGAGTATAGCACCTCACTGATGATTCATAGCTCAGGTCTCCACTGCGAGTGATAGGCACGTGCACGACACCCTCCTTCTCCTTCACTAGGAGCAAATCCTTGGCAAACTGCATGCTGGGCACTGGGTGAGCAGAAGGAAACATGGAAGCATTGTTAGCAGGAGAGAGAGGGAAGTGGCCACAGCCCTCAGCAGCCCTCAGCAGCCATCTGCCAGGAGGGATCCACTAAGGCTGGCAAACTAGAGATGGTAAGCAGATATCAAGGCATGGTTGCTGCTCTCAGGACAAGGAAACCGCTTCCACCGTGAGTGTGTTTCAAAAAAATAAAATAAATCAGCTTTGCACCTGTTTTTGCTCAGCTTCAAGATACTGTCACTATCTCAAATGCAGACAAGTAATGCAAGTAAAGAAATGCGCCAAGTGTAAGAGAAATTTTGGTAGAGACTTAAGTACTCAAGAAAGTTCACTTTCCTTCTAAGGCTACAAGAAGGAAAACAGCAGTGCAAGTCTGATGATAAATGGCCACTCACATTGGTCCTGGGCCAGGAAGACAACAGGGAAGAGTGGGGACCTTGGTAAAGAGGAAAGAACAGGCCCTGTTTAGAGGGGGGTTGCTCCTCAGCTCCAGTCTTTTGTTGGCAGATCTTCCTATTTTCAAATGAAGCCAGAGATCTGGATTTTTATGTCATATGCCCTACATTTTAAAATAGCAACCATTAAAATAGTAGAAAGAAATTCCATATGGGCCAAAACAATTGGGATCAAACAAAACACCTCCACATGCTGAATCTGGCCAGTGGGCCCCCAGTCCGTGACTACTGCTGTTGAGGAGTCACCTCTCCTTTTGTAACCTGCATGGCCTCCAGGGAGGGATCGTAGCCAAACAGATTAAAAACAAGGGCTTTGGAGTAAACAGGCCTGAATTTCCATCCCAGCCCTGTCACTAATTAGCTGCATGAAATAGAGCAAGTTACATAGATTTTCTGAGCCTTGCTGTTTTTTTTTTTTTTTAAATATAAGTTGGATATGTTAATATCTAACTCATAGAATTGGGAGGATTGAATTTAATAAGAATATGTATGCATGGTACTCAGTACAGTATCTGGTACATAGCAGGTGCTCAAATTTTGAAAGGAATTATTATACTATGGCTTGTATTGCCCCCATCTGCAGGCTTCTCAGTACAGAGGATCGTTTTTTTCTCCTTGCTTTCCATAACGCCTATGGTAATGCTCTGCATTAAGATGTGTCCCTTTCCAAGATCAACATTTTGTTGGTTGCTGGTTATTAATTTCTTTCATTATTTTTTTTTTGATGAGGAAGACTCGCTCTGAGCAAACATCTGTGCCAATCTTCCTCTATTTTGTGTGTGGGTCACTGTCACAGCATGGCCACCAACGAGTGGTATAAGTCCACACCCAGGAACTCAACCCGGGCCACCAAAGTGGAGCGCACTGAACTTAACCACTAGGCAATGGGGCCTGCCCCTGGTTATTAATTTCTAAATGAACAATACAAAGAGGCAGTCCCTCCAGTCATATGTCAAAACCTCCTGTGGCAAAACCAGTCTTTGAGGCTGCAGGAGGTGGACCCAAAAGCTGTAGTCCCCTATTTCTTGACTGCATCCTGGATGTGCCCTGCCAAACCTGAACGGAAGGGACAGGAAAGGTAAGCACCCGAGTGTTCTAGTCAACATGTAGAAAGAACTCCAACCTGCCCACTGCTCAGAACTGTTGGCGTTAGCAAAAATACAACAAACCTCTTATCTGAGCTAAGCCCAACAGTTACCATTTATTACTAAAGAAAAACCCAGAAGATACCTCTTAGAAGAGCAGCATGCCTAAAGGAAAATTGGCATGAGGCAATTTAGGCAAAAATTGGCAACAACTTGGCATTAGGCCTTGCACATTAATTGGTTAGGGCTCTGTCATCCAGTAAAATGGTCTGTGCTGTTAGAAGGTGGGTTGCAACGACATGACCTAGTGGAGGAGGGCAAAAGGAAGCCTGTTGCCAGGAAAAAAGCAACATAAGCAAGGAAGGTTTTCTGCTCACGGCTGATTGACACCTTGGATTGATTTTTCTTGCTGGCCCAACAGGCATCAAGTCAGAATAGAGTTAAAAGTGAAAAGTGGTAATGTTTGAATTTTGTTATGTATTAATGAACTCCAAATTCCTTGTGAGCTGTAAAAGACTCCTTTTTTCTTCTTTATCAAGATATTAAACCTCACTCTATCCTTAACTGCAAAAAAAAAAAAAGAGAGACAGAGAAAGGGAAACACTTCTCTGATGCCTGCTGGGAAAGAGTCCCTGCCTTTGAGGAACCCCTAGGCCAGTGGGAGACTGAGGCAAGAGATGATGCAAAGACAAGAGGTGAGTTCAGGAAGAGGTTTATGCATGGGGTTTATGACAAACAAAGAAAGGGCCCAGGGGCCAGTCCCATGGCCGAGTGGTTAAGTTTGCGTGCTCCGCTGTGGTGGCCCAGGGTTTCGCCAGTTCGGATCCTGCGTCCAGACATGGCACCACTCATTAGGCCATGCTGAGGTGGTGTCCCACATGGAACAACTAGAAGGACCTACAACTAAAATATACAACTATGTGTTAGGGGGATTTGGGGAGAAAAAGGAAAAATAAAAAATCTTAAAAAAAAAAAAAAAAAGAAAGGGCCCAGCTCAGGTCACACATTGTGTTAGGGCTTTCATACATGTCATTCCATGTCATCCTCTCAACAACACTATACAACACAACAATCCCTACAGGAGGCAGGGGTGCTGGCCCTGGGGGGACAGTGTGCTGGACTGCAGAGTTTCTTCTCTTTCCACACCAAGGGAATGCATGAACATGATATGGACATCACTCTCTGAAGGCCCACAGGCTCATACGGTACGGTATAATACACTTATTATCAATATCGCTCCAAGAACATTCATCACACATGACCCAGTTTGTAGTTATCTTCTTATTTGTGTAAGTCTTGTGTCCTTAAATAGATTGTGGGACTCTGCTCTCCTCTCCTCTGTAAGCCACACAGTGCTGAGTACCAGTCTTAGACACGGAAAAAGTAATCTTCTTAGTAACTGAGAAAGTAAGTGCAAATGCCACTGCCTGGAATGCGCTGGCCTCTTTATGGGCAACAGTTAAGTCGGAGATTTAGGAGAAATCCTGCCTCTGCTTCTTTCAAGTTAATGAATAGGTAGGACACAGCTGCATACACAGGGGTGTGGTGCAGTAGTGGCTACAAGGCCTTTCTTTCCTTGCTTGGCATTCCTCAGTCTAACTCCAGGTACCAGAGCAGAAGAGAACAATGAAAACAGGAAAATGTTCTGAGATGAGCTACCGAGATAATTTAAGGGCCTGAAATCAGCCTGGAGGAAAAAGATGAAGGGAGCTAAGATCACTTGGGAAGGCTGAAAGTTGACCTTTAAGGATCAGAAATGTGAAACATTGTTATACAGAGGACAGTGGCCAGCTAAAACTGCAACATGAAAAGTCAGCATGGTAGGGTATAAAACCACAAGATTGGACTTGGATAGACCAGATCTGGGTTTTAACTCTGGCTCCATTACCTCCTTGCCACCTGATTTTAAATTATTCAACTTCAGTTTCACAGGTTGAAGAGCTTGTAAGGATTAGAGATAATGTAAGATTTTCTAGCCCAGAATGTGCACATTGAAGGGACTCAACAAAAGTTAGCAATTACTAGGAAGAAGGATAAGTGACTGAAGGAAGCTCTGAACACTACAATGGGTTACAAAAATAGGTTTTGAGATTTCTCTCTCTGGGATAAATTCTTGACTGAATATATATTGTTGTAGCCTTCCTGAAAGATTATAGTTTGTTTAACACATTCATTTTCTAAGTTTTCAACCCTAATGCCCATCAATAAAATATGGAGAACAGTCTAAACGGAATCCTCTCTGTTGATCATAGTGCAACGAAGTCTGTGGTGTTACTGGAGTCCCACTGGAAATGTGATAAATTACAGTTGTGTCAGGAGGAAACGAAATTAACATGTAATAAAATCTACTATGTGCCAGTACTAAGGTAGGTATTTTCCCATATTTTATCTAATTTAATCTTATAATAGTCTTGTAAGGTAGGATTTTCACTATTTAAGGATGAACAAAATGAGGCTCAGTAACCCTAAGGCAAGGCCTAAGGCCAAAGTGCAAGGAAGTGCTGGGGCTGAGATCACATTTTAGGACTTCTGATTTTGCATTCACTTTTCACGGCATCAGAGGGAAATTAACTATTCTTTTATGCAGAAGAATAAGAAGTCTTCTTGAGAATAAAAAGAATATCTGAATTTTCTTCTTCTTGTTTAGCTTCATTAAGGAAAAAAATATCCCACAGAGACTACTGCTGCACCAAATAGAACCGTTTAGTGCAGTGCAAAGAGTGTGGACTTGAGAATGCATGTTGGTTCCTCCATATACTAGACTTTCAGGGACATGTTTACTCCCCTCAGTCTCAGTCTCCTTATCTACAAAACAGATACCAAATAAAACCATGGGATTATGAGCAAATGAGATAACGTTTAATAGATCACTCTAAACTCTGACGTAATCTACAATATCAAATAGTACAATTGTTATAATCTTGTTCATAGTTAAAAAGTTACCATTTTATGAATCACAAACCTAAATGTAAAACATAAAACTATAAAACTTCCAGAGGAAAACAGAGGAGAAAATCTTTGTAACTTTGGGTTAGGCAAAGATTTCTTAGATACAACACTAAAGGCATGATTTACAATAGAAATATCAATAAATAGGACTACTGCAAAATGACAAACTATTTTTCTTTGAAAGACATTGTTAAGGGAACAAAAACAAGCACCAGATTGGGACAAAACATTTGCAAAACACAAATCTTTGTCCAGAATCTATAATAATGCAATGATAGAGGGAGAAAAACAACCGAACTAAAAAACGGGGAGGGGCAGGCCCTGTGGCCCAGTGGTTAAGTTTGCACGCTCTGCTCCGGTGGCCCAGGGTTTTGCCACTTCGGACTCTGGGCGCGGACATGGCACTGCTCGTCAAGCCATGCTGAGGCGGTGTCCCACATGCCACAACTAGAAGGATGCACGACTAAAATATACAACTGTGTACTGGAGGGCTTTGGGGAGAAGAAGGGAAAAAAATGGGGAAAATATTTGAACAATATTTGGCCAGAGAAGATATATGGATGGCAAGTAAGCACTTGAAAAGATCTCAGTGTTATTAGTCATTCACTACATACCTACTGGAATAGCTAAAAAACCTCACAAAAACCTGACAATACCAAATGTTGGTAGGAACATAGAGCAAGAGAAATTCTCATACACTGCTGGGTGTAAGGCAAAATAGGTACAGCCATTTTAGAAACCAGGCTGGCAGTTTCTTATAAGGTTAAACAAGCACCATATGATCCAGCAACCCCACTCCTAAGTATTTAACCCAGAGAAACGAAAACCTAGATTCACACAAAAACCTATATGAAAATGTTTATAGCTACTCCATTGATAATTGCCAAAACCTGTAAACAAGTCAAATGTCATTCAACAGGTGAATGGATAAGCAAATGGTGGTACATCCATACAACAGGAAACTACTCAGCAATGAAAGGAACTAAGTTCTCATACACGCAACAACTCGGATGACTCTCAAGTGTAGTATTCTAAGTGAACGAAGCCAGACTCAAGATGCTACGTACTACATGATTCCATGACATTCTGAAAATGGCAAAACTTTAGGGACAGAAAACAGATCAGTGGTTGTCAGGGCTCAGGATGGGAGACAGGTTGAGTATAACAGGGCACCATAGAATTTTGTAGGGTGCTGGAACTGATCAACATCTTGACTGTGGAGGTAGGCACACCTCTGTATGCATTTGTCAAAACTCATCGAACTGTACACTAAAAAGGGTGAATTTTAATTTATGTAAGTTAGACCTTAATAAACCTAGCTCTAAAATAAGATACCATTTTGGACATATGCATACGGATATAGATACATAAAAATACATGCATTATATATATACACATGTATTTTTTTCTCTTGAAGGATACACACAACATAAAACCTGGTTAAAATGGTTGTCTCTATGGAGAGGAACTGGAGGATTGGGAGAGAGGGGTAGAAGGAAATCTTAATTTTCATAGTAACCTTTTTTGCCACTTGATTTTTTTACCATATAAATAAATTATTTTTAAATAAACAAAAACATTAAAGATTGTCCTGCTGGGCTGCCTTTTCCTTTGCTGGCGACTTTTCTATCATTGGAAGAGTTTAATCATGGGCTCTATGGCCAACTACTGGGGACACTGATGAGGTGGAAGGTTTGATTTGATCTTCACCCAACTCCAGAATCTGACAATTCTAAATTTCATCAATTCTTCTCGAGAAGCAACTGTCCTTTTCTGTTCATCCTCATGTTGCTTAGGTTAGATCTTCAGGGGTGACTGATGTTTTGGTCACATACCTGTGTCTATTCATTCCTGCACATCATCTACAGGACTGCCAGTACTAGCTTCCTAAAACAGAAGTCACACCACTCCTCTGCTTAAAGCATCTGTTGCTCCCCTCTGCTTACAAATTCCTTAGGCTGGAACATAAGACCTCTTTGACCTTGACTTCAACCTGTCCTTCCGCTTCATTTCCTTCTGTTCGCCTCATGCCGGGCTCAAAGCAAAAGTAAGCATCTCACTGTTTTCCAAATACGCATCTTCCAAAATTTTATATCTCATGTATACTGTACCTCTCCATTTGACAAAGCTTCATTCTATCCATTAGATAAACTCCTATCACACCTGAAGACTCTGCTTAAATATCATCTCCTGTGTGAAATCTGATTCTTCCACACAGTTACTCTCTCTCCTCGACTGCTCACTATCTACTCAGTCTCCTCTGCTCCCATAGTACTGGATTTATAGCACTACTGGGTCATTTATCATAATACAGTCTAATTTTTCTGTTTGAGTCTGCTCCCTCCACTGAATGTTGAACTTCTTGAGGACACAGCCAAACTAAGGCTTATACATATTTTTGTGCCTAGCAGAGTCCAGAAACATGAATGATTATGTCTCACATATTTCTGTGTAAAACTGTGTGCATGCACCTGTATACACACACACACACACACACACACTTCTTGAGTGAGAAAGTGAATGAGTTCTAATGTCATACACACAGAAGTTAAGGAAAAAACAGAAATATAGTCTGAGCCACAAGCTGGCATCCCCAATCTCTTACCATCCTGGTATGTGTCATTAATTGCAATGACAGCCTGGAAGGGTTTGGTCAGTTCGGCCCCTTGTGCTGAGCTGAGGAAAACCACAAATGTCTCCAGCCCTTCAATTACTGGATACTGAGTGTCATCCAAGATAGTCAAGGTGCAATACTAGAAGAAAAATCAGGGTAACCAGACTTAATGTGCGATCATTTCACAATACACACAAAAATTGAATCATTATGTTGGACACCTGAAACTAATGTATGTCAATTATATCTCAATAAAAAAAATTTAAAGAAATTTAAGAAAAGAAGAAAATCAAAACAAACCTTAGAGAACACCCAATACTCAACACTCATTTGCCTTTGGGAGATAGGACAAAGGTGACAATGCCTTTCTTTGGTGGTCTTAAAGTAAACTGTTTTAATTTATAAAATGATAATCTCTTTATCACACACCTTAGATGTTTTGTTTCTAGATATTTACATCAAATAAGTGCAGTTTCTATCCTAAATCTGTGGTGCTGGATATTAGATGCTGAAATGTCACTTGGAGAGTCTGTAGAAGATCCTTCTAAGTGTGTCCTCTTGTCTGTATGTTTGTGTTTTTGAAGAAAGGGCAGATCCTAATATTGCAAGAGGAGTTTAGAGTCCTCCAGAGAGTCTGGAAAGCAGACCAGAAACAACACAGATCCATCAGCCTTTGACCCCTGTATGCTCACCTGCTCAGTGACACCTGGCCCGAACTCCACCTTCCTAGAGCTGGGAACGTAGTCAACTCCTGGAGTGGCAGAAGCGGGGTCCGAGGGCCGCGTGGCACACCAGACAGACGTGAAGGTAGAAAGGTCAGTTCCATGGCGGATAACTGGAATCTTCACTGTGCCTGAAGTGAGATTCAGAGAGATTGAGCCAGAAAATCAGTGGGGTTTTCACAGCAACATTCTCCCTGACAGCAGCAGCTTCAATCCGCCAGCTTGTCTAATCCAGCTTCAGTGATGTGCCTGTGCTCCCTCTGAGGGAGGCTGACAGGTATCACCATCTTTCTTTTTACTGTCGCTAAGATCAACAGCAGACCTGGAGGAAGGCCTCACGGAGGTGATGCCGGAGAGCCAGCTCTTTGGAGAAAGTGTTTTCGTGACTTCAGAAGGAGACTGTTCACAGGAGAACAATGAACTTCAGGGGTGAGGGTCCATTGATAAACCACCCAAGTCTATTTAGAGAGAAGACACTCAGAGACTAGGGCCTCAGGGATGAGCTGGAAAATAGTCAATTAAGGAAGAACCAGCTGGGGGACTCTGTGGGGCCTGAAGCTGAATGTTCCTAATTAAATGTTCCTAACTAAGTTGATTTCCTTATTTTATCCAAGTGGTGCACACATCATTACTTAAGCCATATGTCCTTACTGCTTATCTTAGGAATGAAGCTCATCTTCTGGTCCACTGTGACATCATACTTTGTAGCGTCTTAATGATATACATGTAGATTTTTGGCTATTTTCACAATCAAGGTCAGAGAAAAGCTACACCATCAATCATATTTTTCTAGCCAATAAGCTGACAAGTCTTCACAGCTAGGCATTGGGTGTAGGGGGAAGGAAACGTGGTATAGTAGAAAGGTCCGGGTTCTAATCCCAGCTCTGCCATATTAGCTGCTGATCTTGATGATTTCTTTAACCTCTCTGGGCCTCCTTTTGCTCTTCTATATAATGTTATCTCTTCCAGAGAAGAGTAAATGAGAATACATGAATGTCCAGGGCATGGTACTTGGCATTCAGCAAGGGCTCAAAAATACTAGTTCCCACTACATCTGAGAATATCTCCTTCAAAGAGGTGGAAGGCCTTGATCAGGTGGCTCAGATCAGTAGATACTCAGCATAGCTGAGGACCCTTCTGGCAGTATGTCTGCCAGCAGCATGAAGAAGACTTTGAGACCCTTGTGGGGCCAAAAGAGGGAAGTACCCTAGGTCTCTGAACACCATGTGGAAGAAATCTGCCTACTGATTGCTTTGGGCTATTATATGAATGAGAAAGTTCCATTTGTTAAGACACTGAAACTTAGGAATTTGTTTTAGCAGCTAGCAGTACACAAAGTAACTTTCCACCATCCTCGACAGATCACATTTCCCTCCTTTACAAGCCAAAATGCTCTGCACCACGCCCTCCCTCTGGACTACAGAGGTCAGCCAATGAAGCTCTAAGCCAGATCCCTCCCTGCCATCAGTAACTGGAGCAAGAAAAGTGGATGGAACTTCCTATTCTTCATGACCTTCCATTATTGGTCTTGCTGCCTAGTATTACATAGTGCCTCAGACCGACAATGATGTCACTGAGGAATGGCATTCTTAATATCTTAAGGATATTCTCAAACCTAAGAGGAAATTGTTCAAGAAAGGGATCAGGAGATTGGTGATGGAACCCCAGAGATGCTCCCCATTACCTGCATCCTCGCTGACAGTGAAAGCTGTGTTGCCCAGGGACACAGTGGAGGCATCATTGGGACCACTAATGAGCACCTTGGCTGACGCCACCCTTCCGATGCGGGCATTATCAGAAGCATCTGCCAGGGCAATCTCAAACTCTTCTTCCTCTTCATATTCACTATCATCAATAAGCATGACATCACAGGTGGACATGATGACACCAGGCCCGAATATCACACGACTTTCAGCAGACATCCCTCTAGATTTAAAATCAGATCCTGATTCTAGAGCATAGAGGCTACTGCCCATAGCTGACTTAGGAATTGTGTAACAAATTGCAGATACAATGCTGCTTGAATCCCCTGAAATACAAATGGCAAGAAAACCACAGCATTTGAGTGAGTGCTTCTCAAATTTTAAAATCTCTGGTAATTTAATTAGTTTGGCTCCCTCTGACACATTCCATTACTATTTCTGTTCAAACTCTGACATGAAACCTTCCTGCATTGCAGTTTCTTAAGCCTGTGGCATAAACCACTTGAGGATGTAATATACCCCAGATACTTCACCAAACGACTGAAAATGGATTTCCTCTTCTGTGAATTTTGTGCTCAGTTAATTCATGAGACTCATTGCCCACCACCTAAGACCACAGTGGGTGGGAAGATAAGAGACATATTTGGTACTTTAAGTAGCAAAGTAATTGTGTCCTGAAGGTAGTTCGAAGAGCACAGTTCGCTGCCTTTCTGAATAAACTTCTGCACTTTAATTCCCAGGGAGAAACAATCTTGCTTAAAAAAAGACAAAACAAAATAAAACCTGCCCCTCTGTACACATGACTTTACTTAGTGCTGCCACTTGTCTGGGTGACAGCTTGTTCTGGGCCTGGCTTGCTGGCCCAGAGCAATCAATGGGGCTTACTTGTTTTCCAAGTGGCATCACCAAGGGTTTGCGCTGTCTATGGTGTTTGTTACACTCATACCCAGTCAGTAGATTCAATAAAAAACCTGACATCATCACTTACAGTCATGTTGCGTCTTTGAATGGGGATTTAATGTCCATGTGTTTGAAAGTCTCAATATTGCGCAATCATAAACCCACATGATCTTTGTTTCGATTTTCATCTCCTCAAGAGTTGCCCTTTATTTCTTGCACACAGTTTATTTCTCATCTGAGCTCTAGATGTGACACTCACATAGGGAAATCTTTAAACACATTTTCGGCCTCCAAGAACTAAGATGGACAGCCAGTTCTGACAAACTGTAACTTCCCTCCTTGACCAAGGCTAATAAATATTTTATGGATTGGGTGATTGATTAAGAATCCTGAGTTGTTCATGAATAATTTGCAAGGCCAAATATAACTAGTCTTCTAGTGCCATTAAAGAAGAAATGGGAGTGCTAACAACTTGAACTAGGAAGAGAAGCCTTCTGATAGTACTCACTAGAGGTGGGATCATCGTTGGGGTTGTGCGGGGGATTTAGGTGAGTTAATACAGGTGAAGTACTTACACACATGAGTTAACATGGTATATGAGCACTTGGTACATAAAAAGGACTCAGTAAATGTTAGCTATTATTACAGCTCCTTGTCACCTTTAGCGCCAACAGACCTTTTCTTTCAATAGGTGCAAACAGAAAACCAGCACTCTCGTTGACCCGGTAGGTCTTCTTATCAAATTCTAATGTGGGTTCGTCCTCAGTGTCATTGATAATGACCTTCGCCTGGGTGAACTCTCCTAATAGGGCATATGCTGGCATGCTGAGCTCTACGGTGAAACTCTCGATGTTCTCAAATATGTCATCATCATTGATGACGATGGTGCAGGATTTGGTATCCTCTCGCTCATCAAACTGCACCTGTCAAAGGAGACAACAAAGAGTTAAGCTGTGCTTCAGCTTCTCCTGTTCTGCTCCCCCAGAGCATCACGGGAAAAGAGGACCCAAGTCCAGTGGGCAGAGCACTGAATGAGGTAGCTGGTCCTTCATCCTCAACTTCCTGCTGTATTACCTGGAGGACTTGGCTACCTCTTCCCATTTTTCACCTGTACATTGTGGCTGATTTACTGTATAGGGACACGGAGGGCAAAGACATATCCTACCGTTTGGTAGGCACAGAAAAACATGTAGGTAACTATTCATAGCCTGTTTTGTTAACTCACTTGGGATAGCAAGAGGCATTTGATTACTCAGGTCCCTTTCTATTTGTGGCAAGTTTGCCTCGAAAGATCTTTGAACTTAGAGTGTGAAGTTCTGACTTTAAGTCCTGGTTCTATTACTTCCAAGCTGGGTTAGGCTATGAAACTTTACAAACATCAGATTTCTCATCAGCTAAAGAACAATAAGAATTCCCCCAGTTCACATACTTATTGGGAGGACTTAAGGAGACAACGTAAAATGAAAGTGCTAAATATATTTTAAAGAACTGAACAAATCCAAGATATTATCCTTATTACCATCACCATATTACTTGTACTATCAAAACTGTCATAGAATCTCAGTGTACTAAATAGTGCAGTTTGAATTCAGAGAAAGTTACATTATGAACAAGCCAGACTGAATTTAACTTTATATATGACTAAACCCTTTGCCAGTAAGATGGGCTAGATCTCTAATGTGAATGAATTTAGCCTGGTACGAAAGAGAAGAATTATTTTATGCGCATACAATTGTGAACTTACAGGGATTTATTCTGGTTTTACTTTGTCTAAAAAAGAAGATAAAGATAAAACTTTCAAATGGACCCAGAGCTATGGACTTGTCCAAAACTGAAAGGGCAGGAAATGAGCCTGGATTGCACTTTGTGTAAATGGAGACAGCTAAAACGTGCAAAAATAGTCATAAACCTCTAGGGACACACAAATCTGAAAAACATATAATTTTCTTCAATAGAAAATTATTATTCCATATCTAATCAACGAATCAAATTAAGTTTCACTAAGCTCCACATTTCAAAACAGCCCCAACTAAATGAAACACTGGATAGATCTCTACTTATGATCTAGAACACACTGCCTTTTGTCTCTCCTTGAAAAACACAAGTACATGCTCTTTCTTATCTTTGCTAAAAGACTTCTCAGCTTATCTTTCCTAATTCCTCCTTGAAAGTTGACATAAGAGGCCTTAGCTTAGTCTAGCTGAAATGCCTCAAAGAGAGAGCCCATTCTTCTTTACAGAGATTTACGTTGCTATAAGAATAATGAAATTGCTTTGAAAAAACACTTAATAAATACCTAATAAGTGCAAGGCATTGTGCCATACACAAAAGACGACAAATACTGGGCACCCTGCCATAAAGGAGTTTTCTCTAAGTCCCCCTCCTTTCTCTCTTGCTTTCACTCTCTCTTTTTCCTCTCTCACACCCTGGCATAATTACCACCACCGTAACATGGAGACGTGCAGATTTATTTCTCTGCTCCAGAACTCCTCTCTGGAGTCTCTGGCACTTCCTGCCACCGTATATACCTGTCATCTTATTGTCTCTAAGGCAACTCACACTCAACCTGTCCAAAGCAGAGTCAAGATGACCGCCTTGTCAAACCTGCTCCTCCTATGGTGTCCCTTCTTAGCAAGAGGCCTCACCATCCATCTCACCCTTCTACCCCACTGTCTAATCCACTGTGAAATCCTATCAATTCTTACTCATCTGTTGAATCCATCCACTTTTCTCCACATTCACTTTATAATTGAAGCCCAAGCCCCCATCACCTCTCACCCAGCCTACTCCACGAGCTTCCCAACTGGTCTCCCATATTCCCGCTTCCCTCTCTTCAGGTACAGAAGGTGAGGAGAGAGGAAGGGTTAGGATATCAGAGGCTTTGGAGACTGATTTTTGGTCATTAAGCAAAATGTAAAGACCAAGAAGCTGGACAACAACTTGACCTTTGGCAGTTAAAACTTCACTGGAGACTATACTGTGAAAAACAAAGTCCCGTGGGAAGAGAACATAGGAAAACTATTTGAGGAAGGATGCCAATGGAAAGGGAGGTGGGGTAAAAAGAAGAGGGAAGGCACCGCAGTAGCCTACAACCACGTCCCAACCCTGGCTGGCAGTTTGGGAATCAGAGTCCCCCTCACCCACCTACCTGGCCAGCATACTCCACGTAGTCCTGCTGCCCAGGTTGGGAGCTGACCCTGGAGCTGGAGCTGGCGGTGCCTTGTTTGGTGCGACAAAGGACGATGGCATACTGGTTCAGGTTCCCAGTCCTCTGCACTGTGATGCTGACAGACCCCGCCTTCTCGCTGACATTGTAGCTAGAAGCACACAATAAGGCAGTCTCTGAAATTCCGCCCCAGGGCCATGAAGAATCCACTTGTTTAATACCTGTCTCTTCTGTTTGGTTATTGGTTTCAGGCAGTTCAGAGAAGAGGAAGTTTGGTTCCTTTAAGAAGCCAGGTTGTAAACTGACAGAACCTGCTCACCTGGGATAGTCACAGCACTGAGTGACCAAGGAAGCTGTGGATGCAGAATCTATCTGCCCTGTTTTCAGAGAGTTGAAAGTCATTCAGAAGATGGACAGCACATACGAGCTATGCACTCAAACAGAGAAATGACAAATAGTCTCTCTCTAATGTGGCAGAGTAATTAGAATAGGCCAGTGGATTCTTAGGGAGAAAGGGGCACGGAAGGCAATTAATGACTTATCTCAGGTGGGAAGTGACTGCACCAGGTCTCAGGAAGTGTATGAAGGAGCCAGGGCAGTGCCAGAGGTAAGAAAACGAGAATCGGGCCTAGGTAACAAAGGTGTTTAGACAAATGGAGCTTTATGACAATGGGGGAGTGACAGGGTACAATAGGCTGAATGTGTGTCCCCTACAATTCATATGTTGAAATCCTAACCCCAATGTGATGATATTAGAGGTGGGGGCCTTTGGGAGGTGATTAGGTCATGTGGGTGGAGCCCTCATGAATGGGACTAGTGTCCTTATAAAAGAGACCCCCGAGAGCTCCCTTGTCTTCCCGCCATGTGAAGACACAGCAAGAAGACAATCATCTATGAACCCGGAAGTGGGTCCTCACTAGACACCGAATCTGCCAGGACCTTGATTTAGGACTTCCCAGCTTCCAGAACTGTGAGAAATAAATTTCTGTTGTTTGTCAGCCACCAGTCTACGGTATTTTGTTATAACAGCCCAACGAACAAAGACACAGGGTTAACTTAGCTTTCTGCTAGGAATTTGAATCGCTTTTGCAAAGTAGGAGGAAAACTATCCACATGCTATTAATTCATATTAAGTCTCTAGGTTTAGAAAAGCCACCGGTGAGTGGGGCCTGAGCTGGGCTTTGTTTCTTGTCACTGAGGACAGGCACTGGAAGGCATTGTGTCTTGGCTGCTGCCATGGTTGCAGGCAAAGTGTCACTGAGAGGTTAGTGCTCATGGCCAGCTGTGGAACCCTCTTGTACCGTTCATTAAATGTTAGAGAGTGTCCAGAAAAAGTGATCAGTTGTATTCCATTTAATTAATTTTGAAGGAGATACAAACAAGAGGTAAACAACAACAAAATATTACATATATAAAAACTGATTCTAATTTTCCACAAATTCTCCAAGTGTGTGTGAGTAAGGGTGGACTAGCCTACATCTGAGACACATGAAATCAAGTTTGCACATTTTCCTTTTTTCCCCTCAAGTTGCAATTTTCATCTGAATTATCATGAGGGTGATTTCTTAGAAAAGTGAGTCTCTGATACGTAGATTTAAAGATTATTTCCCCTGCAAAAATTATAATCCCAGTTACAATTTAATTTATAAAATCAGTACTGTGCTTGCCCGCCTTTACCAAGTGGTGCCTGTGTGCCTCTCTAACTCCCCAACGGACTGTGAAAGCATTGTCAAGAGCTGTCTACATTAAGCTATGAATTTATCCCTAACGATATACAACCCTATGAACACCAAAGGAGCTGGGCGAGAATTGAAGCTTGAGAAGAGACAATGTACACAGAAGGCGAAACTATTGTTATTGTGGGCCAGTGATTATTTTCAGAACTTGAATGTATATTTTTTTTTCCTATCACTTCTACCAGACTATCCTCTAAAACTTGAAGACAGAAGCAAGAATACTTGCAGGACAGGTAGTAAAACACAATGGCTAAGATCACTGGGCTTAAATCCTGGTTTTACTGCTTATTAGCTGTGTGACTTTGGGTAAGTTAGTCAACCTCTTTCTGTCTCTATTGCTTTGTTGTTGTGGGGACAAGAATAGGACTTGTCTCACAATTGTAAGTACTAAACAAGGTGATGTATGTCAAGTATGCAGGACATTACTTGGTATATACAGTATTCAAGAAACATTTGGTGTGATTATTATTTTCACCACTGTTATCACTGCACCATCATCATCAAATGACTAGGGCCCAACCCCAGGGTGCTTCATCTTGATTTCCTCTGCTTAACTGAGTCATTTCTCAAGAAGGAACACACAATAACACTCATACCTGGTATATTTAAAGCTGATGAGGGACCACTGGATATGGAAGACATTGTCACGGACCACATTTGGTTTACTGTCTTTCACCAGAAACTGAAAACTATCCATCATCTCACGGATCTTCTCCTCATGCAACATATACCGAATCAACCCCAAGTTCACATCCTCTGAGAGAAAAAAAAAGACACTGTGAATTAACCCAGGGATGTAAAGACAGCCTCACAGATTCCCACATCAACTCACCCAGGTTATTTGTCTAATGGGTTACAGACAGAACTTACTTTCCCCCAAACAAAAAGAAATAATAGGTTTTTTTTGTTTTTTTTTTTTTAAAGATTTTATTTTTTTCCTTTTTCTCCCCAAAGCCCCTCTGGTACATAGTTGTATATTCTTCGTTGTGGGTCCTTCTAGTTGTGGTATGTGGGACGCTGCCTCAGCGTGGTTTGATGAGCAGTGCCATGTCTGCGCCCAGGATTCGAACCAACGAAACACTGGGCTGCCTGCAGCGGAGCGCGCGAACTTAACCACTCGGCCACGGGGCCAGCCCCAAGAAATAATAGTTTTAAAAATAAATGTTTCTGCCAGACTTTAAAATAAGATCCCATAGCTTTGTGTAACAAAAGACCTGTCCTTACATATAGGAAGTACCCTTACACTGTTGTAAAATGAGAATCCCAGGGTCTTGGCCAAAAAGCACTCTAATAAATGTCTACGGAATGTTAGAGGCAAATCTGAGGGATGACAGAGACAAGTTTTTGACCCCATCCTCTGTGTGTATCTGCTCATACACACTTCCGTTTCCTTCTAAATAAGGTTCTTTGAAAGGTATGCACTAACAAGAAAAGCAGGGGCTGGATTAAAACAGCCCCTACACAAGGCAGATGAAACGGGGCTGGGAGGGAACACAAGACCGAGGACAAGGAGAAAAAAGGAAACATGGTGCATGAATTGTAAGATGTGGTTTTGCAATGACTGCTCCTAATCAGGTCCATCCTCAAAAGAAGTCTAGAAGAGTCTGACAAGCCTATAAGAAACTGAAACATAAAATGATCTGCTTGATGTGTTTCAAAACAGGAAAATATTTCTATTGAGCAACCTACCCATGTCGATTTTAATTTCTTTGCTGAAGCTTTAAAAAACCACCCATAACTCTTAGAGAGCAAAACTAAATCACACAAGACCACAGATCTTTCATAAAGTCTGGCAGTTGTTTTCAGTTTTTGTTTTTTAAGAAAACCAAGCAGCATCATGTGATCCTTTCCAGAAAACCTGGCCAAAACCTAAAGCAAACTGGGAGCTGAGGAAGCACGGGACAGCAGTCCCCGCTTATCCGCGGGTTCACTTTCCACCGTTTCAGTTACCCACGGTCAACCGTGGTCTGGAAGCAGATGAGCCTCCCTTTGACACACTGTCACAGGGTCAGCAGTGGCCTGACGCTACATCACATCATTCACTTTACATCACTCAGCTCACTTCATCTCATCACATAGGCACTTTATTATCTCACTTCACAAGAACAAAGGTGAGTGCAGTCCAATAAAATATTTTGAGAGAGAAAGAGAGGGAGACCACATTCGTGTAACTTTTATCACAGCGTATTGTTATAACTCTTCTATTTTATTACTATTGTTGTTAACTTTACTCTACCTAATTTATAAATTAAACTTTATCATAGGTATGTGTGTACAAGAAAAAACAATATATATAGGGTTCTGTACTATCTGTGGTTTCAGGCATCCACTGGGGGTCTTGGAATGTATTCCCCGCGCAGATAAGGGGGGACTACTGTAAAGATGAATTTTCCTTTGCCATAATACAGAGTAATGGGAAAAAAATCAGAAGAAGTAAAATTCAAAGTTTGGTGGTTAGACACCAAAAGATCTATTTATTTGCAAATAGGTTACTTGGGGGTAAGTAGCACCAAGTGGTTGTGAGAAAGATGGAGGAGGCAGGGAGAGGAGCATTGGAATAGATTTCTCCCATTTCTCAGTCCCAAGTCCCACCCTGTGTGAAAGTCACAGCAGCTCTGCCAGGCTGCAGCTTGTTCTCCACATAGCCATGCTTGGGGCCCATCGTTATCTCGTAGACAAGCTGCGGGTCCTCCGTGTCCGGGTCCATGGTCAGCAGTTCCTTCTTGGTGATCAGGTTGGTTGCCTGGAATAGAAACCCATTAAATTTAACTCCTGAGGTGGGAATAAAGCAGGAACAAGACCCTCTGACTCAGATTTAATTCAGTTCAACAATGATTTACTGAGTGCATTTGCTGCACGGAAAACTCTGTCAGGATTGGAGAGGGTATGAGTACAGAAACCATCCCAGCCGCTGCCCTTAAGGTCGTCACCCTTTATTGGGAAAGAAAGGCCCATGAGCAAGGTAATTGTGGCAAGAGCTATAATGGTAGATACAAAAAGAGTTCTATATACTTTTTGGGAGCGGGAGAGATTAACTCCATCTGGGTTGGGGAAGGAGGGATTTGAGGTGGTGGGATTTGCATTTGGCTTTTGGAAAGAAGGTTGGACCTTCGAAAGAATGACACAATACAGGGAAGATGGCCACCGTGTACCTTACAGGGGTCAATTACCATGCTTGAAATTGAGTAAAATAAATATATCATACCCCAATATTGTTCAAATATATGGCTTAACTTTAATTCACTCATTCATTCATTCAACAAATATTTAGTGAGGGCAAAGCTTTTAGAGAAAAAAGGAGGTGGTCAACAGTATTAAATGTTGCCAGATTTAGTAAAATAAGGACTTGTAAGTAACATTTGAACTTGGCAAAGTAGAGGTCATTGCTGACTTTGGTAAGAGTGACTGCAGTAGGGTAGGAGCAGGAGGTAGAAAACCAATTGGAGAGTGTTGAGAAGAGAATGGGATGGTTCTGAATATGGAGAAAAAAGTTTAATAGAGCATGAGAAGAATTTGTACTAATTTTGTTTCATATATTTTACAAAGCCTAACTAGTTCAGTGGAAAGCTATACACAACAGCTACATATACAACCAACTAATCAGCTCCATGGAGATGAGAAAATCCACATCCTAGAGGGAACATCACACTCAAAAGTAAGAAATCAGTTCCCAGACTGAACTGAAGAACTGTGTGTGTTTGGGTGAAGATGGGGATTTCATGCTTGACGTGTTACCGGGTGAGAATTACGGCATATCTTAAAATGACCAAATTGGGATTCAGGAGGAGAAAGAAATTTCTAAAGTAGAATTCCTCTGAGGATGCCACCTACAAACATACTTCCTTCCCATCTATGGCATAGTCCAGATGTTTCCCCAAATCCATCCTTCCCTTCTTCTAGTTAACAAGCTTTAGCTGGGTACCTAGCTGTGCAGCTAGAGACTCTCCCAGCCTCCCATGCAACAGATGGGGCCATACGACCAATTTCTTGCCAAAAGAATATGAGTGCAAGTGATGCATTTAATTTCTATACCACTTGCTTAAAATGAAGTTCCTTATCCTCTCCTTCTCTGTTTCCTCTTCCTTTGGGCTAGAATATTGATGAACAACTGGAGAGGTTGGGCTGTGCCTTCAACAGCAAAAATTCAGTGATGGCAGAACACTAAGAAGGAATCTCCTCCTCTGAATCGTCATGTAGAGCCCTAGACTGCCCACTTACTTCCACCCTACATGTGAGGAAAAAAAAACCTTTCTACCTTGTTTGAGCTACAATATTTTGATTTTTACAATATTTCATTTTGTAAGAACATCTTAAACTATATATAATCCTAACCAAACTCATGGAGCTCATCAATCTTAGGAAAATCAGCTTACTTAGGCAGAGAGAAACATGAGTTGAATGGAGTTTTATTCATAAGTTATTATCACGAATGAGGATACAGCCCAAGTTGGCTAGCGTGACTACAGCAGATAGAAAGGCCTTACCTTGCCATCCATATACTCCAGCCATTGGAGCCCCAGGTTGGTAACAATTCTAGGAGTACCATCATCTACTGGGAGGATGTCTACTAGGAACTGCTGAGGTGCTGCTGTCATCAACTGTGAGGAAACCAAAAAAGAGAACTCATCATTCACAGACATCTGAAATATGTCAGGGCCAGGACCTACAAAGCTGGAACCCCTGAAATCTGCTGATACTTCAGAAAGGGCAACTGAGCCGATTTCCATCGCTTATCACCACTGAGCATGAGGTTTAAGGGAGAATGCAGACTGATTAAGTGGGAACAACATGAGAAGAAAAGCAAGACACAAGTGACACTCTTGTTGGGATTTCACCTGCTGTGGATGTTGCCTTTCACACCCCTAAGCATTCTTTAATTGAGCTCAATATTGCCCTGAGGTGGAACAATAAACAAAATAGTTTCCTTTCAATAATTCTTGTTAAAATTTTCATGAGAGGCAGATGAAAATCATCATTAAAATGTTAATGTCAAAGTCTCCAGGTGGGATTCTCCAGATGTGAAGAGATTTTCTTTCCTTTTTTTTTTTTGAGAGAACTGTCCATACGGGGGAAAAGGGCAGAAAAATCAAGAATAGAAGCATTTGTGGGAATAGTGAAAAGAAATTTTGGTTTATAATTTCATTCTCACACAGATACACACGACACATATACGGTGAGTCTGACGCAGCCCCTCACTGTCTCTGAGAGGCTAAAGCAAGCCAGCACACAGGGCAGCAAGATGCTGGCTTTTCCATCTTCTACAACCTCCTTCTAAATAATTTCCATTTTTAAAATAACACAGTCCCTTTGGAGATCTGCTGTGACCTTTTGTGCCTATCAGAGAGGTAGCCCTCTTGCTGATTCATCCTGAAATCTGTTTTCTCTTCTGAAAGTCAAACTGACTGGGGAGCAGCTACAGTCTCGGAGAGGAAAAATAAAAGCGATGACCTGCCAGGGGTGATGCAGTGCAGACACTGAAATGGCAGGGAAATTCCCAGAGCCATCCCACCGACACTTCGGCCAACTGAGAATGACCTTCTCATGGGCTATTTGTCTCTAAAGGATGCAGGAGGATCTTTCTTCCAAGAAAGGAATCACTTTCATTCATCATCAAAGAAGGGAAGGAAATCTGGAGGACTGAGAAGCTGACCCTTTGCAATCCTGGAAATAAAGTAGGGTGCAACCACGCCGCTCACCGAAACGGCTTCTGCCGAGTCAGACACGGTGCGTGAGATATGGGAGTGTCCATGGGCCTATCTGTCAGCAGGTAGGGGAGGGTTATGGGACCGCAGGAGACCTGGCCAAGGAATGAAAGAATGCGTAAAAATGGCAGCGCAGGTCGTGGAGGGGCTATCTTAAAGTTTCTTCTGGATACCTGGATGTTAGAAGGGAGCAATTCTCTTAAGTAAAGCTTGACAGCTGCTTAGCCTCAGGAGAAAAGCATCTTTACCTGTTTCACAAGTTGGTGCTAAAATGACAGCCATGATGATGATTACAGCCACAGTTCATGGGATGTTTCCTAGCTAAGGGACTGGGCTAAGTGCTTGACATAGATTATGACAGTAGATATCATCCCCGATTTACAGATAAGGAAGGTTAAGGCTTAGAAAGGTTAAATGACTTACAAAGACACTCAGCTAGTAAGTGACAGAGCTAGAATTTAAATCAATGTCTTTTGGATGCAAAAGCCATACTCTTAACCACTGTTATTCTTCATGACACTGAGAAACTCTGGCTGGCTGAGGGGACATATGAAAGAGAACAATCTAGAACCATATGATATTACTGAAAAACCAGATGAAAGAAAAATTAAAGGAGTAAAGAATGGGAGAAGAGGAAAGGAGAAACAACAGTGGTCATAAAACAGTGACTATCCCCCGTTACTGGGAGTGCTCACTAATAGCCAACAGTGTTAAGCACTTTATGGGGATTACCTCCTTTGATCCTTAGGCTAATTGAAGCTGGTGGTGATTATTGTACCCATTTTATAGATGAAAAGCTGAGGTTTAGAGACGTTAAGTAACTTGCCCAAGGCCAATTAGTAAGTGACAGAACAAGAACTCAAACAATGCTAACCTTGGCCTGAAAATGCCATGTTCTGCCTCCAGACAACCTCTGGCACGCTTTGCTATGCCTCCCTCTTTTTCAAATGTCTTTGCCCTCACCTCTTTTCCTCCTTCCTCAATAATAAAGAAGGAATTTGTCCCATCAGTGACGGTGAAGGTGAACCAGTCTTTGAGGGAGTTGCTGCCATCATGGCTGTAGCTGACCCGGTTCTGGTAGACGTCTTCCATGGTGAAGGTGGAGGTGTGCTGGAAACGCTGCCCACTGGTGGTGTGCTCGATGGTGCCATGGCGTGGCGGCTGCACAATGGTGAATGTGACAGACTCAGCCTGTCAGGGAGGTAAAAAGTGAGAGGAGAAGGGAAACCAGATGTGTGAATGATGGCCAATAGGTGGTCAAGGGCAGCCAAATGTAAAGGCATTTATGAAATAAGGATTGCACTTTCTAGGATTTATAGATACTAAAAATAGAGCTAAGGAGAGAAATTATATTGGTTACTACAACTGAACTTATATTCTACTGCCTTCAGTTGTAAGACTAAGACATTTAAATTTGTCCTTTAAACGTCATAGGGGAAAACCTGAATTTTTAACCTCTACCAGGATGATAGCAACTAGACCTTTTAAAACCATTCATTTCTTTTCCATCCACTTCCTTTCACTTTTCTAAAACTCTTATGTACAGAATCCCACATGTATCGGAACAGAAGGTAATTTCCCATTTCTAATTGCTGTTTCTAAAATGACATGTAGAAGGAAAAACAGAGGTAGAAAACCCACTGAAGACCTTCCAGTTATTACCCACCAGCTTAGAATAAAATGCAAAGGCCTGACCTGGGCCAACAAGGCTCTCTGTGACCCGGCCCCAGGGGTCCTCTCTGGCCTCATTCTTCTCCTCTCCTGCTTGTTCACTGAGTTCCAGCCCCTTGGCCTTTGACCATTGCAACTCAAAGGTTCCAAGCACACTTGACCACAGGGCCTTTACACTTCTGATTCTTCTGCTCAGAGAGTGATTCTTCCAGATAACTGTATGGCTTGCTCTTCCACTTCCTGATATCTCTGCCCAAATGTCAGCTTCTCAGAGAGAGCTTCCCTGACCACTCTTTCTAAAACAGCACATCCATCCATCTTTATCTCCTCTACCTCGTTTTATTTTTGTTTATGGAACTTATCATATTTGACATGATATTCTATGTTCTTTCTTTCTTTATTGTCTGTCGCCTTAACCAAAGGCTGGAACTTTATCCATTTCATTCACAGCTCTGTCTTTGGCATCTAGAGCAGAGCCTGGCACTTAGCAATAAATATTTGCTGACAGAAGGAATAAATGAATAAGTGCTGGCACGGGGAAGGGTATACAGAGAACTAATTAATAAGTGCTGTGGTGCTCTTTCACAGGAGCTAAGTCATGCCAACATCTTAGCTACTTCAATCTGAAAGCATCATGAAAGAGAATAAGAGTTTAGTCTCTACATGCCCTGTTTTACTGTGTAAAGCCTAGTTCTTTAAGGATGCTCACATTGTAATCATCAGTTGTCATCCAGAGAGGTCTAGATGGAGGAGGGAAAATGGAGGGAAATGTGTATAAGTGCAGAAAATCCTTGTTCACTCTTACAGTGAATAATAAAAACAGTGGATAAAATGTCATCTACTTAATTTTCTATGAATCAAAAATCAGCATGTCCAAGGATTATTACACATAATCAAGGGAGAGGATGAATGTATTTGGAGTTTCAGAAAGGGTTTAAAAACACTTTGATCTCAAATGTCTTAGTTTCTCTTTTCCAGAAGGCTGTGGTATCTTCTGGTTTTTACTCCCTCAAGGATGCTTGCACTAACCTCACCACTCTGCTCTACCCTCAGGATGCACAATCGCAAAGCAACAGATGCCACTAGATCAGACTCTCATTCAGCCAAAGAAGCCAGGGGAGCGTTCTTACCTCTGTGTCTGCATCCACAGCCTTGAGCTCAAACTCTGTGATGGTCTTCCTCACCCCCTCCTGTACCCGCATCCCCAAGTTGTGTACAACGGGCAGTGAATCATCCACAGGGCGAAGAGTGATATGGAAAGTCTGAGTCACCTGGAATGGCAGAAAGCACAGGTGGGACACCTGCTCCCAGCACCCACCCAAGTAAAAGGTAGGTGCTCTCTACTTTCCCTTTCACACCATTCCTCCTGTGACTGACTGACCAGGAGACCACAAGTGAGTTCTCTTTGGCAAGAGCCCCAGGGGCTGTCGGAGGTCACCTCTATGCCTGGCCAAGAGCAGAGGAAAATGAAGGTCTCATAGCACAGTCACTCTGCACACTCCATTCAAAGAAGAGTGGGCCGAATCAACATCCACTCAAGGAGGGAGCCGAATTCCTTACCCACCTCATTGACTCCATCAGACAGCGTAAAGCTGAAGGCATCTGAATGTTTCTCAGCCTCACTGGAATGGATATACTGAACGTTACGTGAAGTCAGGTCAGCTTGAGTAAAGGAACTAATCTGGATACCTAGCAAAAGAGATAGAGAGAAACAGGGAAAGGATATCAAAATGCTAGCCATAATTCTAAGGCTAGGGAAACGTCATACTCTCACCAGATAAAATCCTTTGTACTTTTCTTACAGCATTTATGTGCTTTTCTCTAGGACCTTGTGTTAAGAGTTGTGTATTTTTTATTTCCTACAACAGCATATGCTCTGTGGGAGAACATGTTAACATAATTATTTAGGCTGCTGTGTGCCAAGCCAACAGCAGGTGCTCAATAAATATTACTCTCCTTTCTCTTGGGGTTTATATATGCAGGTCAAATCTGTGAAAGGCAGAGCCATTGCTTTAGTCTCTGAACTCTCTCTTAAGTTTTATATTCCCCCATAGCCTCATCGTCCTTTTTGAAAACCTGCCCTAATTTTTAATATTGTGTGATGGTTTAGCTTTTAAACGTTGGAGTCACAGGGCTTGGCTAAACATGGTCTTGTTTCTGTGATTGGTGAGTCATGCCTGGTGTCCCTAATTTCATTGGTTACTCTTCAAGGTCCCTTTCAACTCTCAGGTCTATGATTCTGGCTTTTCCTATACCACTTTAGCCAGGCTGGCAGTAACAAATCTTACTGCCTGACTTTGGGGTTTGAGCAATCATTCTATTTCAACTCTCAAATGACCTAGAAAACCAGTATCTTTTAATAACACGATATAGAGAAAACGTCAGATGTTTTTCAGTCATTCTCAAAGTAAAAAAAAAAAAAATCTAAAGTGATTTTAAATACTGCTAAGGGATCCCACAAATGAATAACATTTCTATGTTTTTAAATGTCCAACAACATTTAGCAAAACAGCCCAGAATTCTTGTTTCTTTCTCAGGGCCTCTGGGACTCATCCTCTGGTGCCAGCCAAGACTGAAACAAAATTACATCTTTCAGTTCCTCAGTACAAATTCCTTCTTTCTGATTCTGAGTGTTGGGGTATTAATCCATTTAATCTAGTCCTTTGGTTTGGTCCTGAAATTCATTTGCTGCTCCCTGGGATTTACTATTTGTCATTGTTAATCCTGGCAAAACCAGTTCAGCTTTTCTGTAAAAACACAAAAAGATTCTACTTGGACTCTTTTATTTTTTAACTGTGACATCAATATAACTGCTTTATCTTTTTTTAAAAAAAATCAACCTGCATGGTTTACATTTGCATCTCTCTTTATCATCTGAAATTTGTCACCCAGATACAATAGCCTCCTGAATATTGTGGCATTAATTTTTTGATGAGGCATTTTATATTTCTGTGCTTGCTACATCAGCTCTTGACAGGCAAGAAATGCAGCCCCCTGTCTTATTGCTTTGTCTTGTGGCTCTGGACAGAAATCCATACCATTTCTTTAAAAATTTAATAACTTCAGACTGGCTGCACGGAGAAATTTAAATCTCTTCCCTTGCTGTGAATCCATCTTAACAGCTCGTGGGGAAGTACTTGTCTGGAATCTCACAATCAGCTGGTCACCTAATTCACTGTTCCCTCTATGTGAGTTTCAGACCTATTAAAAAAGGTGATAGATTTTTTCCTTCCTCGGGAAGGCAGCTTTGGGATTGATCTTTTTTGAAACATTTTTTATCAAGAGGAAATGACATATAATAAATTGCACGTTTAAAATGTACAATTTCACATATGCTTTGGCACATCCATGAAACCATCACCTCAATCAAAATAGTGAACATATTCATCATCCCAAAAGTTTCCAACGGACACTATAACCCTTCTGTCCTTTCCTTTCCCACCCCCTACCCTATCCCAAAGTAAAAGTGACTTGTTTGTTGTCACTATAGATTACTTGGCATTTTCTCTAAATTTTTATAAGTAGAATCATACACCATATACTATTTCATGCATGGTTTCTTTCACTTAGTATAATAATTTTGAGATTCACCCATATTGTAACATGTATTAATAGCGCATTCCTTTTTATTGTGAGTAGTATTCCATTGTGTGGATATATCCTAGTTTGTTTATCCATTCACCTGTTGATGGACACGTAGGTTACTTCCAGTTTTGGGCTATTGCAAATAAAGCTACTATGGTCATTACAAGTCTTTGTAAGGACATAAGTTTTTACTCTTCTTGGGTAAATTTCTAAGAGTGGAATGGCTGGAATACATGTTAGGTATATGCTTAACTTTTTAGGAAACTGCCAAATTATTTTCCAGAGTGGAGCACTACTTTCCATATTCCATTTCCAGAGCATGAGAGCTCGAGGCGTGCTTAGTGGGCCTTTCCCAATTCAATCTTGCAAACGTTGAGCACCTACCATGTGCAGAATACTATTTCAGACTTGCTTATCTATATATATCAAGTTTTATCTTTTAACAACTCTGGCAGGTTGGCTTATTATCTCCATTTTTATAGATTATGACACGGGAATAAAATTAGAAACACAATGTGGCCTATCCAAGGTCACACAGCTAAGAAGAGGGCAGGGCTGGACTGGAACTCAAGGCTGTTTAACTCCAGGGTTTATGCCTGCTAGGAGTGTGTTTTGTAAAATTCATCTAGCCTTGTCAGGCTAGACAAGGAGTCTCTTGGATTTCACCCTTATCCTTTAATTTTTTTCAGTATAAAAGTAATACATACTTATTAAAGAAAATGTGAAAAATATAGAAAGGTAGTAAAGAATCACAGAACAACTCATAGATCTGAAATATCACATCATAATATTTTTGAATTGAGTTGTTTCTTCTAGAATACTTTATTGGCTACAACCTTTTTCTTGCCTTAAATATTGATTTTGATGGGGAATTTAATTCTATCATTTAAGTGATATCCATAATTAAGTGCCAGAGGGTAACAAGCTACATGTAGGACATAAGCTTCAAGACGATAAGATTTTTGTTGTTTCTTCATCAATGTGCGCCCTCAGGAGTGTCTGGCACTCAGTAAGTACTCAAAACATATTTGGTGAATGAATTTAGTTCACCTACTATAATCAATATCTAAGAGGTCCTACTGAACACAGATTTTCTATCTCTATAATACTTTTTTTTCCTAAATTTTAGCCTTTGCTAATTGGGTATTAGAAGATTTCAGCTACTCACTTGCCAGCAAGATGATGTTCCTAATAACATATTGTCTCTACTGGCTGTCACAGTGGTAGTTTCTGTTTGAACAGTCTTAAAGGCTTTTAAACCCATTGAAGGTGTTTTCAGTCACCAATCTGCTGGCTAAATCACAGAGACCCACAGTAACCCTGTCAGTTTTTCCAATTCCCCTGGAGGGCCAGCATGTTAGAGAAAGTTCAGTCCAGGTCAGGGAAGTGGTGCGGGAATAAAGCATCTTTAAAGAAACTGCCTTCCATATAGGAGGTTAGGCGATGGCCTCAGCCTTCCTGCTTTCAGCACAGCTGTGGCTGGTTCTATGCCACCTGTGTCCCACCTCAAGCTCATGCTGTGGGAGACTCTCAGATTTCCTGCTTCCGATTTTCTTGAAAGCCTCCTGTTATGGGTTGAATTGCTCCCCCCAGCCCTCCAATTCATATGTTGAAGTCCTAACCCTCAGTACCTCCCAATGCGACCTTATTTAGAAATAAGATGACTACAGATGCAATTAGTTAAGATGAGGTCATTATGGTTGGCCCTAATCCAATATGACTAATGTCCTTATTTTGACGCAGACATACACATACAGGAAGAATGCCGTGTGAACATGACAATGGCCATCTATAAGCCAAGGAGAGAGGCCCAGAACAAATCCCTCACTCAGAAGGAACCAACTTTACCGACACCATGATCTCGGACTTCCAGCCCCCAGATCTGTGAGACAATAAATTTTTGTGGTTTAAGCTGTGCAGTCTGTGGTCCTTTGTTACAGCAGTCCCAAATTAAGCCAATGGCTGCATCTTATTTTGGTTAGTGTCACAATGCTGAGAGAGGTTGAGATACAGGGGAAAGCAAAGAACACCTTTGCTAAAGCATCACCTCTGGGGAGTCTTTCCTGACTCACCCGGACCCCTCTCTTAGGTGGAACTCACTCTCCCTAGGCTCCCATTGTCTTCTCTCATGTTGCTGTCACAGCTACTGAAACACATTTGTACATATGTATTTTGACAAATAAAAATGGCAAGCAATAGGACATATTGGAGTATATGAGGAAGACATTTGGTATAAACCTAATTTGGCCTGACTTTGTTTTTTCCAAAAGGGCCTGACTGTGGCTATTGAGCATGCGTTGTATATCTGCTTAGACATTTCCTATGGCAAGAACAAAGGCCCTTGAGATAAAGGTGCAACTTCCCCCGACACTGGCATTTCCTTAGGGATAAGCATCTTTCCTTAGGCTAGGAACTGATTGCGGCACTCACCTTTGACCACCCAGCTCACCTGTGACCACTCAGCTGGAGACAACAGACTGCCACCCTGCTGTGTTCACTGAGACAGAAGACCTACCTGCTGCTTCCATCAATTGCTGTGCCATAGAGCAGTCTCGCGACTACTGTAAAAGGGACATTTCAATCCTATGTGAAACATCCTCTTTGGGGGCATATAACCACTCTGTGCACCCCACTTCTTTGGTGCCCTTTCTTCCTTCGGGAAGAAAGGCCCCGGGTTATAATCCTCAGATTTAAGCTCAGAATAAACTCACCCAAATTTTCATTTATAGATTGGCTATGGATTATTTTCGTCGACAGTTTACATGTTTCCCACTTCCAAAACCTTAGGTTTCTCTTGCAACAGCTACTCAGTAAATGTTTGGTGAAGGCGAGAACCAGTGCTGTGCTGGAGATTGCTATATTCTAATATTACTCCTCCCCTACTTAAAAAATACAACTCCTGACTATTAGCTCAGGAATTGGATGCCTAGTTAGGGTCTGCATGTCCCAGCCACCTCACAGCTTTGTGTGACTATGTTCTTGCCACTAGAATGTGATCAAAAGGGATGTGTGTTCTTCTAGTAAAACTCCTAAAAAGGAAATGGATGTGGGCTTTCCTGGCTTTGTCTCCCCCACTGCTGGCCAGGGGCTGACAACAGCTCCAGTAGTTGCTGGACCAGAAGTGGGAGCTTCATGGTGAGGATCACTGAGTCACCTCAGGCCATCTGGGTCACCTGCCTCTGGACTTTTCTGTGAGGGAAAATAAATTTTTGTTTAAGGTACCGTACCTTGGAGTCTCTTTATCCAACAGCATAGCTTCTATTATAATAATATAACTCCTTACTTGATTTTCCAAGAAAAATAGGGTCTTAGGGTCCCTGACATAAGGGTGCGGCTCCTCGACGTTGAAAAGGGCACACACACGGGAATTAGACCCTCACATTAGACTCTCCTCAGTGGCAGGAGGCTCTTGTCAGTCTCCTGCACAGTTTGCATGGGCATATGGCTCCCTATATCTCCTCAGGGGAAGAAAGGAGGATCCTCAACCTTTTCTGTCTATCTAAAGAGAACAATCAGTTACATCCAGCTGACCAAGGAAGACAGCATGAGAATAAGTCCACTTCATAGTCAACCATCAAGAGGATGTCTGCAAGCTCTGGTGGCAAATGACAATTCCGAGAGACAGTGGTCTCAGAGTAGCTTAGTGCCTGCACTACAGACACTGGCCTAGAAGATGCTCTGCTCTTCTCAGAAAGAAAGCCCCCAGCCCACCCCTGGCTCCTGGTAGAGCCATCCTTGCCCACTGAGACAACGGGGTGAGGTGCTGCTGCATTTCTCTAAGCTGGAGCCAGCTGTCTTAAGAGAGGACGATAAGTAACCAATATGTACCTCCTCTGAAGGGAGACCTTTGACATGTAAAAAAGAATCAAATTCATGAATATTTTCTCACTTAGAGAAGACAGGGAAGGAGAGAAGGCTGGTTAAATGCTACAGAAAGGGCCAGAGTGGGGTTGGTGGTGAGGCAGGGGCAGGGAAGCCCTGTCCTATTAGCAATGGGGAGGGGCCCTCAAGAATAATAGAGGGCACTGGATCCTTACATCTGGTCTACTTAGAGTTACTAGAAACAGGTGGATTGAGAAAAATTGGTGGAGACGGGAGACAACATGGATCAGGAAGTCAAGCCTGGTGCAAAAGGGCAGGTGAAGGAGGTGTCCCAGCTTGGGGGGGGCCCTCCTTCTATCTTGGGGGGCTACTTTCCCAAGAGGGGGGAGAAGTGTGATCACAGATGGGTCGCTCCCTAACCAGCTTTGGCCTACTCTTGGCAACCAGAATTTAAGCCCAGCGAAGGCTGAGCCTATAAAAATAGGAAAGGCAAATCTGGTGCAGCCTCACACAGGACTCAACACCACCTGGGTCAGAGAAGAGTGAAGGCTGGGACTTAGCAGCAGGTCGCAGACGACAGTGCCTTGTGTGAAGTTCAGAGCCTTTTAAAGCTCTGTGCAGTGTGGATGCAGTTGCCTAACACAACAGCCAAGAGTCGGCCCTTTCATCTGTGGAGAGATACAATCAGCAGCCCGACAGAATTCTGGCAGAAGCAATTAGCTCATGAATTAGTTATCAAATATCTCACGCAGCCAAGGTCTTGGGAGTGCTGATCTGCATGCGTCCCCAGGAACTTCAGGACAAAAGGGCAGGCCACCTGCTTTAATCTGCATTAGGAATTTTGGCCAATCTGTCCAACCTTCCCCACGCCCTCCCACCATTAGAGCACAACACTCCCTCCTCCACTATCACCCTGGACCCAGTCATGGTCTGCCTCCCTCGCCTCCTCCACTCATCACCCTCCACCTCTCCAAGCTCATCCCCACCACTCTCTTCCTCACTCGCTCTGCTGCAGCCACACTGGCTCCTTGCTGCATCTGGAACGTGATGTGCCTGGCTGATCCTTCTGTCCAGAAAGCTCTTTCCTTATGTAACAGCATGGCTAGCTTTCTTTCTTCAGATCTCTGCTCAAATGTCATCTTATTATTAGGGAGGCCTTCCCTCACATCCCTGCTCCCTGCACCCCAGGAATGCCCTTGTTTCTCCCCAACACTCATCACCATTGACACCTGATATAGTTGCTTGCCTGTTTGTTTAATGACTCCCTGCATTAGAAAGTGAGCACCATCAGGGCAGGTATTTCCCCTGTTTTGCTGTTTCCCTAGTTGAATGACTGAAGAATCTGTAACCTAAAATCCAAAGAAAAGCAATGAAGATCTAAATCCCCTGCAAGCTGTCACTGCCTCTCTGAGACACAAAATAAAGACAATTTTCTCTTCAGATTGTTTAGTAAGCAAGTATCTCTTGTCCTTCACATCTATTCAGCTGCCAGGTTCTCCAGGCTCTCCCTCTGCAATTCCCTCCTTCCTTCCTCCCACCACTATTGTTGACTGAAGACTTCCTAGGTACCAGGTGTTACCTCTTACATTATTCTCATTTTACTTCTCCCACTACTGCCCCTCTAGGTGAAGCCTCATCACCTTCTACCTGGTTAAATGTGAAACTTCCTGAGCACTGCCTCCTTTTTCCTTCTTTCAGTTCATCCTGTTGGACGCTAGATGAATTTCACTTCCTTTCCCTGCTCAAAATTCTGCAGTGACTCCCTATTGCCTATGGAATTAAATAGTGATTACTTATCCCAAATATGAAGGACCCCCCCCACCCCTAAAATCTCAGTCTACCCACGATGCCCATCTACCACTATTTTCTGAATATATGCTTTAGCTAAATGGGCCCACTCATTATTTATTTTTAATGTTCCCATCTCTGGAAATAACACAATTTCTGTCTGCCCAAACTTTGTCTTCCAAGGGCACTTGTAAATGCCCTGTACACCTTCCAACCCAATGTAGCCTCTCCCACTTTTGAACTCCTATGACATCCAGTTTATACAGTTTTTAAAACACCTGCCATATTCTTCCCTGAGTTATGGTTATCTGCAGAGGTTCCTTATCTCACCTAGTAGAGAGTTCTGAAGGGTGAAGATTGTATCTTATTTATCTTTTTTCCCCCAGCAGCAGCTACACTGGAATCTTGCTCAATACACAAGCTCACTTGCCATTTGTTGAACTGCATTTTTAAGCACAGTCCATTGTACCGTGCCAGGTACTCAAAGGCTTCAGAGGAAGAAGAGAGTGCAGTGTTTGCCCTAAAGGAATTGACAATTTAGTTATGAAGACAAGATTGCGTACATAAAATTGCAATTTTTCATTCAGCTTTCTGCAAGTGATTATTCAGCATCTACCGTATGTTAGGTATAATGCAAGGCAGTATATAGTGATCAAAATATGATGCAGAAACTAAATACCAATAAAGGCAGATTCTAGGTTTATGTGCACACATGAAGCGGCTGCCCCCAACATTTACTAAATCCCAACTTTCGGTTTGATGAAGCAAGAGATGACAGTCTTACCCGGTGATGCTGCAAGTTCCAGGTGGCCCAGCTGGGGCTGTCTGGTGATTCTGTAGATCAATTCTGCAGGCTCACTCTCCTGGTCAGTGGCAGAGAGCTGCAGAGTAGTGATTTTCTTCACTGAGTTTTCATCTAAGACCAGCCCTTTATTGGTGGTGATGACTGGTGGGGATTTGTCTTCTGAAAATATCAGAAATAGTGATGCGAATGGGATCTTTTCAGCCTCCTCTCTTCAATTCTAGACCTGACACCCAGGGGTAAGATCAGAAGAGTTCTTAGGCCTGTATCTCAGAGGGTGCTCCAGGGAGCCAGAGCTCGGCACAACAGAGGGTATATAATTTCCAGATTTTCATTCCAGCTGGGTAAAGGAAAGGCTCTAGCCTCAAGGTGAGCACAGTGTAGACCACATAAGCTCAGAACTGCTGGTTATTTTCAGAAACCCAATGCCCCCTTACCCAAAACACTGATGGAAAATGACTGGTCAGTCAATTTGTTGCCTTCTTCATCAACCACATCAAATTTAAAAGCAAAATTCCCTCCAGATTCTCCTTTTCCATGACTGTATTCTACTTTGCCTGTAAAAATGACAAAAAAAAAAAAAAAAATCAAGATTTGCTATCAGTGCTTTCTGCCCTTACTTCTGAAGTGTGAGGTGGAAATCTGATTGGTATTCACACCAATGAATCAGTTAATACCTTCCTCATGTTGACAGTGCTTTTGACATTTTAATCTAAAGTTTCATTTCCTCCCTTTCCTCTCCCACTATTGAGTTCATCATAATCAAAGACCCCTCATAATAAAATCATCCCAGGGAGCACTGCTCATGGTTAAGGCTCAGCTTTTGTGCAGGATTCTACGGAATAACTAGATTAGCAAAACTGCCCACATGGAAAATGTGCACTGACTGCACCCAAAGCATTGGTGTGATCCTGTAATATATCCACGTCACAGGCCAAGAGGACACAGAGCTTTGGCCTACATTCTCCCAGAATTCATCACTCCCATTTCCCCATACAGCCTTAAATCATTTGTGGAATGTGAAATATAATCAACCAACAAATAAATAGATAAACAAAATACAAAAACTCTACACTTCTGTCCAAAGGATTCAAGGGGAGCAGTGCAATGTATTAACATCTTTGTTAACCCACAGCATCACTTCCAGGTGTCTATCAATGAAATATAACCAAACATCTGGGAAGAGGTACTTGGTCTCATCTTTTAAAAAGAGACAATCAGGCAAAGAATAATTAAGGAATTACTGTCCCTTTGCCTATTCCATCCCTTTCACTAAAGTACAGACAGGTCCAATGAGAATTCAGCTGCTACCAATTTTAGGTGTTATGCATGGACAGGACCCTTATTTCTGCTCCTTGGGGGCATGTTTCCACCTCTAACTGGATTTGCACATCATCACATGACACTGGATTACTTTTTCCCCCATATGTAACTCCCTCCCCGCCTTTTATTTTTACCACTGAAAGCATCATACAGTAACTATGTAGCATTTAACATTTATGCTTTTCTATTACATCAGCATTTCCTGGAGGAGGGATGAGCTATGTAATCTCCCCCAGGCAGCTCCGATTTATGCCCTTCCATTTTGCTTAGTTCATTAACTTGTACTCTTTGGGGAGCTGAAAAGAGATATAAATTGTTCACCAACGGCAGACATAATTTTCACCTTAATCCATCCCAATTCACTTCTTTTTCCTTTCTCTCTCACACACACTTTTCAGCATCATAGCAAGTCAAAATGATTTTTTCCCTCCATAACAGCCCCAAATTTCATCATTGCTATGTCAAAGCATGGGTAGATTTTAGCAAAGACGGATAGTTTTTTAAAAACAAAAAATTGTGGAGACAAGAAAGAATAAATGAAGCTCTAACACAGCTCTTATTCAAAACAAAGAGTTCACAGTTTACGGCCATAGGCTACCAGGCATTTAACTCCCATTTTACTACTGTGGGTGGTGTCCGTGGAAGTCTGGGTAGCACAAGAGAACTGGCTGACCTTGGCTAATGTCAGCCTGGGTGAAACTTCGGATGGGGCCTTGAACGGAGATTCGCTCCAGACTGTCATGCTTTACCATCTGCAGGCGCCCGGCACCAGGATCCTCCTTCATGATGTACATCACCAGACCATCATCTGAGTCAGTATCTATCACTTTCAAGTGCTGTTCTGTGATGCGTGCTATAGACCCTGGAAGAGAATGGGAGAGAATAGTTCATTCCCCATCACTTCCTTTGAATAGGATGTCAAATGATTTTAGGAGACTGGAAGCTAACAAATGATTTTAGGAGACTGAAAGCTAAATTATCACACATTCCCTGGGTCTAAGCAAGTACCAGGTGCTTCACCTTCTGCTTCCCGTTGAACAAATTTTAATTTCTCCAAGCGAAATAGACCCAACTTCCCAATTTGCTAGTCATCCCTTGGGTTTAGATCTGAGCTCTTTTCTCTTCTGATCCACTTTCATTCTCTCCTTATGCTTGCTTCCCTCCCGTGACCTATCATTAGTACCTAGACCTATCTAATAACTCCTAGTTCTGTGATGTAAATAACTCCTAGATCTATGATGAATCCTGCTTGGACTTAATTTACTGCCTTGAGGATCACCAAATCATAAAAAAAAGCTTCATATAAACTCACAAATGTATCTGGTTGCCATCTCAGACCAAACAGGCAAAATCAATGTTGCTTAAGACAGGGGATGTGGTGAGGATTACAGAGCATGGAGACCTGAGTGCTGGACCCTGTAAGGCCACACAGATGTTGGGGTAGAGGCAAAGTACTAGCTACTGGCAAACACCTCTTCTCAGGGCCTTGTCTCGTGCTTACCAGCCATTTTCTCATATCAAAAATAGTAAATTCTGGTAAAGTAGATCTCAGTCATCCATGTGTAATACATCCTGGTATTTGGAGTGGCAATTCACTACCGGCCCTGAGCGTCCCTGTTCCTGCTGGACAACGTCAACAGTGCAAAGCCCCCTAAGCACTCCTTCCCTGGACCACTCTCAGCGAACAACCTTGAGGGAAGAGGTGATGTCTTCCTCTGGAACAAAGATCAGGCTTGCTTATTGCTGATTATAACACAGAGAGCTCCCCAAGCTCAGTGTTCCTCTTCTGTAATGCATCCCACTGCATATGAAGGCATCCATCTGGGCCGTCTGCATCACCCCCATGAGACTTGGAGGGCAGAGGGAACCAGTGCAAACTTGGGGACGGCAATGCTGCCTGCTATGCTGTGAGTAACAAAGTACTTTGTCTCTGACGGAAGAATCTCCTGTCTTGTACCAGCACCCATGAAACAGTAACAGACTAACCTATAAGCTTGTAAATAGGGTAAAAGTAAACCCCAGACCTAATACCTGGGACTTTTAGGAATATCCAAATTTTAAAATACCACTATACCAAATTTTTTTCACCACAAAATATGTGTGAAACTAAGAACAGACAAACAAACAGAACCCCAGTGCGATGTGGATGCTCTGTGGGCAAAACGCCCACTCCCTAATTACTAACTCTGTACTGCAAAGTGACTTCAAGATTGACACTTGTCACAGGCCCTACAGTGTTGCTTACACATAGGCAAAACTGTGAGTGTTAGACCCTAGAATACCATATCTAATGATTCTCAATTATTTGCATAATCTCTTTCAGTGCATGATGGCTTCTCAATGGTCCCTCCATGCCTTTTTTTAAAATAGAAGTACCTTGAAAATTGTGCTCAATTTCTTTTTTCTTTGTTTCTGTAGGGTTGGTTGCGCAGCGGCAATGTTCTAAGAAACCTAGACCAATAAGTAACTGGATAAATTAAGATTTTTGAGGACCCTGGAACTACTATAAACTCTTCCTAATCTTTTCTCAAATTCACAGTCACAGGCATCTGGTCCAAAGAATTTCAGAGATTCACATTTGTCACTCACAACTCTTAGTGTCCCTAAAACAACAGTCCTCTCCAACTCTAGTCTCCTCGGGCTCCGAACATTTAGTTTAAGACCCTCCCACAGAGTTAACGTGGAAATAAGTACTGCACACTGACAAAGAAGACTAGGATAGGAGAACCATGGCTACTCTCCTCCATTCCCGTGGTACCTGTGGAGAGCTGGAGGCCTCGGTTTACAGCCAAGTTGGGGGTGTCACCTGTAGGTAGCTCTATGTATATCTCCATCCTCCCTGTGCCCATGTGGAGGCCATCAGTGAGGGAGAATTGGAACTCATCCACTGCCACACCAGTACCACCAGGCATGTACCCGACCAGCCCAGCCAGGATGTCTTGGTAGGTGAAGGAGGAGCCCTGGGCTAAAACCCTCCCGTTCTCCAGAGGCTCAGAAGCAGTTTGCCTTTGAAGTAAATGGCCTGAGGAAGGAAGCAAAGAAAAACAAAGAAACAGTGGTAGAACATATATGGCACCAAAACTTTGTCTGATTTTGTCAACTAGTATGAGCCTGGGTAGAATTTCAAGCACCTCAGAGGCTCTTGGTGACACACACATATAAATGTCTAACAACTTAGCATGTTATCTATAAGCACAGGATTCTGCCCTGTGGCTTCATCTACAAATAAAGAAGATAAAGTCCCACTTTTCCTACTTAAAAATCTCTTAAGGATAAATAGATGGATGTGGTAATGTAGAGGCTTAGAAATCGAACTTCTCTTCATGAATTCACACTCACTTCATTATCTAAACCTTATTTTTCCCTTCTGCATAGTGAAAATAGGGAGCTGGGCTGGTGGCATAGTGGTTAAGTTCATGCACTCCGCTTTGGCGGTGCAGGGTTCGTGGGTTTGGATACCAGGTGTGGACATACACACCACTCATCAAGCCACGCTGTGGCAGTGTTCCACATACAAAATAGAGGAAGACTGACACAGATGTTAGCCAAGGACAATCTTCCTCAAGTAAAAAGAGTAAGGCTGGCAACAGATGTTACCTCAGGGCCAATCATCCTCATACAAAAAAAAACTAAAAAAAGTGAAAATAGCATTCTTCACTTGTTGCCTTCCTCCTAGGGCATCTGGGATGGGAGATGGGAATATGCTTTAAATTGCTTCTAAATTCAGAAAGACACTAAGCATCTTTGAGTTGAAGCATATTTTTCTGTTTTCAAGGGTCACGTGTATCACAATGGGATAGTTAAAGTGCTTCATTAAAGAAAGCGAAAGTGAATGAAGGCAAGGTAACATGCACTGACCAACAGCCTCTTCTATTAACCCTCCAGCAACAGGAACAACTTTATCTTTAAAAGACCAATGGGCATTACAACGGAGTAAGACACCACTTGGGAGGCGAAAGTTCCAGAGCTTTAGCTAATACCAGAGGGATGGCATTTAGAAAAGAAGTAGGTAGGTTTCCATTGGTGGTTTTTAGCTCTGGCTTAATAAGCAAAAGTGCTTTCTTTGCAAAAGGAACAAGCTCATATAGGAGTTTAGCACACCTCTAACCTGAAGTGAACACCTTTTGCAATTACTAAAAAGGCTGTGACTCTGTTCCTTGCATGAGATGGCCCAGGGTTATCAAGCAATGATGCCTGCTCCTGAGAAGAGGATGGGCTGACTCTGAAACCTATTTTGCCTGAGGTTACATAAGAAAGCAAGAAAACAGCTGAAATTGAATTTCAGAGACACCAATTACCCAGGATTCAGGCTTTTAGAGCAACTGGCATCTACTGTGACCTCAAAGAATATTAGCTAGCTGTGAATTTGATTATACTTTGATGCAAAGAATAGACAATATACAGGCAAAGCAGAGGAATAATCAACTGAAATCTATGTGTTTATTCTAATAACCCATTGGGCACCTCAATTAAGAAGCTTTCATAGCAGTTGTGTCCTACCGTGGTCAGGCTTTTTCGTCAGGACAAAAATCAGCTCATTATCTGGAGTGTCCAGGTCTCGCAGGCTCAGAGAAGCGTTGCTGATCACCACTCCTGAGCTGAGCCGCACTCTGAGGGGCTGCAAGGTCATCTTGGGAGGTTCATCGTTCTTCCTCTGATTAAAGCACAAAATACTAAGTCTCATACAGATATTGGTTTAAGAAGAAAGAAAATGCACATTATTCAGAGAAAGTAACATTCTCGCAGCAACTTTCACTATTGAAATAGCATTTACTGTGTCACCGTCTTTAATTCCCAATCAATACGACTAGTTTGAAAGGACAGCAAGTCATATAAACAAAACGTCCCCTTGAAGAGAAGCTGATGGACATTCTACAGAAATCTTTTCAGATGTCTTCACTGGTACAATGATCATATTTTTCCAGACCAAAATAGGAACATGTGGTTAGACAAGTACAAGTATATCCTGGGGATAAAAGGGCACATTATTTGAAATCTGAACTGTTGTAGAAAACCTGAAATATATCACAGTACCTATAGAAGGACACCATGAAGTGTGGGTTTGTAAAGCTGTCTCCCTCGTCCCCCACGCCAGACCCCCTCCACCACTGTCCCTGAAGGGTGCCAAGTGTACCATATGTTTTATTTTCCCAAGGTAGAGGGCATTCCATTTGGAGTTTTCTCTTTTATCTCACTCTCTCCCCGGAGTGGTAGGGTAAGCCTATGCAGTTGCTCAAATGAGAATAAATACAGCATCAAGGAACACTTTTCTTGGATGTTACAATGTAATGAATAAATGCTTTAAAAATATAAGAAAAGGCAAGTATGCATATAGAACCACATACAATCATTTCAGGGAAAAATAGGCATATGTTAGTTTTCATCTAAATATGAGACTGGCATCTGAATATGAGTCTGATCCTCACAAACTGTTTTCATACAGAATGAACAGATCTTACCTTGAAATGGAAATTCACATTTCTAAGTCACACCATCCCCAAATGCCAGCCTTAATCCTACAAGTTTCCTGAAGGTTGGGGCTATATTTTTTAATTGACCTGTAAAATTGAAAGCCAAATCCCATCTTCTTTGCTTTTGAGTTCATATAAAGCTACCTACTGGTGGCATATTGTGGTCAAAGGCCCAATTTTTCCAACTTCCAAAGTCTTTACCTCGATAGTGATGTTGATGCTGTGGATTTCTGAACGACTGTTTCCGTCACTTACATAAAAGCTAAAAATATCATGGGTTGGCTCAATGCTTTCATGAACACTCTGAAAGTAGTAAATGTAGTTTTCCAGGACATCTTGAATAGGGAATGATGCCTCTAGATCACTGGTCATTCCAGGGCCAAAACGATCACCTGCATCAACATCAAGAGAGGACTTTTACCAATTTATCAATTCCTGCTTACTAGGCTGACCTAGAAAACATGACAGCATTATCGACAAAAGAGGAAAATATGCTTGAGGATAAAGGTAGAAGCATGGAAAGAACAGAGACCAGGAATTCAAAGACTTGGAGTCAGATCTCAGTTTCCCCACTGACCATTTCTCATGTGGAAATGGATATACCTGTCCTGTTCTTTCCATGAGGCATCAAGTGAGATAATAGGCATGAAAGCTCTCAGAATTTTATTATTTTATATAGCACAGAATCACTGGCTGTTTTGTTAGAAATCTTTGATAATATAAGCCCTGAGGCAAGTAATGACACAATAGCAAAGATTCTACTTTAAGCTTCAGCCAATTTCAAAACCACTCTACCTGGCATATTCTGCAAGAGGAATCCTCTTTCTCTGCATTAGAAAAGGTTAACTGTATACCTTTTTAACTAAGAAACATCTCCCTAAGCCTGATTTCATTTGACCTCTCAGTTCCTTAAGGGAAGGTCTGCATGGGTCAATGCTCAGACCCTGGGATGGTACACCAGGGCTACTGTGATGCTCAGGGACCATCCAGAGCTCAGGTGCCATTCAGGTACTGAGATGCCCAAGTACCATTCAGAGCCCCTTAGAAAGTGTTGGCTCTGGTTAACTCTTCTTCTACTCCCAACCCCAAACACCATAAAAGGCCAAGGGGAAGAGTAAGCAATGTCTAAATGATGGATGACTTGTCTCTTACCTGGCTCTAGTCTGAGTCTCTCTAATTGATTGATTTTACATTGTTACCACAATTTTCTTCTAGAGAAAGGAGGAAAAAGAAACCCCTGTGGCTTCAAACATTCCCTGGATATATCTAAACAAAGAAAAGTGCAGACAGACAATCTGAAAGCAACAAGCCTTTCTCTTTTTCTCTCCCATGGTCCTTTGTAAAGATTAGATCGTAAATTAAAGGGCTATTGACTTCCTGAATTGTAGACAGTGTCATTTTTTGTTAACTCCCAACAGAAAGATTAGGAATGAAAAAGTTTTATTTATAATTTGTTTGAAATAAGAACTCAAGACAAATATTTTTTCTTCAATGCCATTTTCATAAATTTTACCCTGCGATTTTATTCTTCTTGATACCAGAAGCATAGAGAGGTCTAAGTGACCAGTGACCCAATAATCTCCAAGATGGTTCAGGGTTTCCAGAAGGAACTGGTAAAATTCCTTCAAATTTTTATTTTCTCTTTCCATTGATCCCTATAAATATGAGAACTGTGGCTTCTTTATTTGGGTCAAAAATAGATTAAGTAAAGTAAATGATGCCTAAAAACATACTCAAAGAGAATAATGACATTTTCTGTCCCTGGAAAACAAGCTATTCAATAAATGAATCTGTCACTGAAGCTTTAAGCACCAATCCTTCCAATTTTTAAAACTGCACCTTCTGTTTTTTCATGGAAATCATTATTATTTATGTGCTTCCTTGCCTTCCTAAACAGAATACACTATGTGCAAATTAAATAGTTCTGGATGCATGCAGACTATCATTATGAACGTCGATTACTCCATCACAGTGATGGCCTAGAGGTAACCCAGGTGGGTCCTGTCCTGCTTGTGCTGGTCTCAAAGAGTGCAGGTTCCATGCTGTTAGATTTTAGACCTGACAATATAATTATTCTGTTTCTTCCTGTCTTCCTGGTAAGAAGTTAAAGCTACTTCTTCTAATGAGTTTTTAAAAAGATGTTCTTCTGGAAGATATACGGATGGCCAATAGACACATGAAAAGACGCTCATCATCACTAATCATCAGGGAAATGCAAATCCTCAAAACTACACTAAGGTATCACCTTATACCTGTTAGAATGGAAAAAATATCCAAAACCAAAAGTGACAAATGTTGGAGAGGATGTGGAGAAAAGGGAACCCTCATACACTGTTGGTGGGAATGAAAACTGGTGTAGCCACTATGGAAAACAGTATGGAGATTCCTCAAAAAGTTAAAAACAGAAATACCTTATGACTCAGCCATCCCACTACTGGGTATCTATCCCAAGAACCTGAAATCAGCAATTCCAGAAGTCCCATGCACCCCTATGTTCATTGCAGCATTATTCACAATAGCCAAGTCATGGAACCAACCTAAGTGCCCAGCAACTGATGAGTGGATAAAGAAGATGTGGTATATACATACAATGGAATACTACTCAGCCATAAAAAAGGACAAAGTTGTCCCATTCACAACAACATAGATAGACCTTGAGGGTATTCTGTTGAGTGAAATAAGCCAGACAGAGAAAGACGAATTCTGTATGACTCCACTCATAGGTGGTAGTTAACATATAGACAAAGAGAACTGATCGGTGGTTACCAGGGGAAAAGAGGGGTGAGGGGAGGGCACTAGGGGTGAAGTGGTGTACCTACAACATGACTAATAATGATGTACAACTGTAATTTCACAAGGTTGTTAACTATCATAATCTTAATAAAAAAAAAGTTAAAAAAAAAAGATGTTTTTCTGCTCAGCTGGATTCTGAATCTAGGTAGCCAGTTTTATGTAAATAAAATAGACTCGGTTCTGAACACCCATGGAGCAAAGGGTGGGGTCCTTAAATGATGTGCCTTGGGACAGTTATTTGCCCCCCCGAATGTCTTTTCCTTACTTCCAGGTTTGTACCAGTGTAAAGCAGCTGTTCTCCAAGTGTGGTCCTTGGACCAGCAGCAATGGCATCACCTGTGAGCAGGTGAGAAATTCAACCTCACCGATCTCCTCAAACAGGAACTCTGGGGTTGCTGCCTGGGAAACTGTTTTCACACACCCTCCAGGTGAGTCTTATGCACATTAAAGTTTGAGGACCACTTTTTAGAGAGGCTGAGGCTTACCAAGAATTTGACTTTCAGACCAGCAAAAGATTCTGCATGCATTCCAAGTTGACGTAAACCATGTCAGGAAGGCTTAATAAGAAACCACCTGGAGGGAAGAGACGGCCAGGGGCAACCATCCTTTCACGGTTTCTGACCTTTGCTCACGCTCTTCCCTCTGCACGAAATGCTGTTTTCCCTCTGTCCACAGGAACTCCCACTAACTCTTCAAGTTCCAACTCACGTCACCTCCTCAGACTTTCCTAACTTCCCAGGAAAAAGTAACCATTTTGTCCTACATGCTCTCTCAGCGCGTTGCTCCGTTCCTTGCCCCAGCATTTCACTTATTATAACCTATCAGTTTCACCATTTGTTTCCCAGTCATGACAGGAGCTGTGTCCTATTTATCTTTACATCCCTTGTATCTAGCCCAAGCATTTGTGGAAATAAATCTAATTCAGCAATAAACAAATCTAAGCGCACACCCTGAAAGGCAAGATGGGGGAAAAGACTGAAGGTTTTCTATAGGAAAACACGACCACTGCTAAATGAGTTTCTGGTAACCAGGCTCAACTCCCAGGCATCATGCTGGCCACAGACACCTTCAGTCAGTGTCCTCTCTGTGGGAGCTGCTAGCTGCACACCAATTAGAGCCAAACGCTGGCACTCAGGCATCTCATTGCAGAGGCAGCAGCACAGTAACCTGCCAGGAGCTGTCTGAACTGTCAGTCACTGGGTCTCAGGGGGCTGTGGCTGGTACACGCCTTCTCGTCTCTGCTTCTCTGTGATAATCACCAAGGGCAGTGAGTCCAGGGCAGATGGTGGAGGGAGGGGGATGTTTAGTAGAGGGTCACAGATACACAACCACACGTTTCAATTCATGTCGTCTCCTTAGAAGGAGCTGAGACATAAGCTATGGTTCAGCTAAACGATAGCTGCCTCACAATAAAAAGACAGGCATTTTTATTTCCTTGACACTCAACTCTGAGTGTAGTCCACAAGCCCCTCCATCCCCATTGCCAGCACTCCAAATCCCCTTACATGGCTCTATTTTTTTCCATAGCACTGATTTACCTCCTAACGTCTTACACTGTTTTGTTATTTACTAGGTTTCTTATCTGTCTCCCCCACTGGGATCTAAGGCACCATGAAGATAGGGGTTTGTCTACTTTGTTTACTGATATATCCCCAGTGCTTAAAAAAGTGCCTGGCACACAGAAAATGCTCAGGAAATTTTTGTTGAGTGCATGGAAGCTTCCTTCCTTCCACTTCTTTGCAATGGTTCCATTCCTCTTTAGTTCTCCATCTCCAGGTTTAATTGAAGGCAGTTACCCCCCTCCACCTTCTCTTCTTTCCAGGTCCAGAACAATTCTACAGCAAAGCTCCTGCTGGTACCTGTTCCTGTGTTCTCAATGCAGCCGTACTTGGGCAGAGCACTTAGTTTAATGACAGCATCTCCCTGAAGATTGTCATGATCATCAGCAGCAAAGAAATGGTGAAATGAGAGTGGGGCTCTCCCTCCCTCATCAACCTAAGAGAGAAAAGATAGTAGAGAGTCCTTGGGCGGTTGCATAAAACTGCAATAAAAAGAACTGGGTTGAAAAGTGCTGCCTGGGGTGACCTTCCAGCACCAATTCCACTTCTTTGAGGAGGCAGATCCTCTACAGACGAGATGAGGAATGTGCACGCGGCTGAAGCCAGGCAATCTTTCAGCGCCTCTCAAAGCTACGCTCAGACACGATGACTTCGTGTCTCCCTTCAAAGTTGTGCTTCCTTCAATGATGGATCTGGTTATAAAGCAGCTCTGGCCCATTCTAATCACCCACCTCGGCAGAGCTGTATGACAGGATGGCTGCCTTCCTTCCACATCAACATTCAAAAGCCTGCAGCTACAGAATGATGCATGCAGCCCTCCCTCAGAGATGTGAGGGTAAAGCTGTCCTACAGGTGTTCCCACCAGGAATAAAAGTCCCGTTTATTCCCTTATGGTATATGTTTATAGATATGCAGGGAGAAAGGGCTCGCCATACCTGTGAGCTAGTGTTTATCTTAATGTCAAGGGGGAAATAAATCAGTATAAGTAGTTGCTCAAACTAACTTTTTCCTTTGGAGCCCTGTTTTGTATGCTAACTCTGCCCCCTGAGCCTGGTGTTTTTTGCTAGCCTGCCAGATATGACCAAGCCATTTCACTCTGAACAACTCTTAGCTAAATGTGGGAAGGTCTACAAGTTACAAAGTGGGAGGTCATCCTGACTCTGGGAATGGGGAAGGCCTAAGTGGCTTCCCCAGTGTGTGGACATGGAAAGATGGGTGGGATATCAGAACCATTTGGAAACAACTCAGTTTTATGAATTTTCAGTTGCTCAACAAAACCAGAAAACTCCTGAGTTTTTGGCATTACGGTGTGTACATGGAGCAGGATAAGGAAAGTGAATTAGCTCTTACGGAATCCCTACCATGTGCCAGGATCACAGTGGGGTTTAAAAATTCTATTTTATTAGTCATCAGAGCAATACTCTACGTCACAGGAATAGCAATATTTTGAAGATGAGGAAATTGAGGCTAAGATTACATAATTGGTCCAAGGCCACTTAGCTAGTAGGTAACAGAACTGGCACTTGAACTCAGGTCTGGGTAACTTCATGATCAGGATACTTTATATACCCCACCCCGGCCCAGGAACTGTCAATATTGTTTACAGTGATAAGTATTGACTTGATTTAAGGAGTGACTTGGAGACACTCTCCATATCCCCATATTTGAGTTGCTGCAAACATTAGATTGTAAACTCCTCAAAGGTATCTTTAATTTCTAATTTTATTCCCACTACCATACACATCTAGCATTTATGTCTAACATATAAATATTTATTGACTAAGGAAATAATATGGATATAATGATTTGCTCTTCAGCATATAATTATCTTCATACTTTTTGAAAAACCCATGATTGAAAACTACGCATATCTTGATACTAGTGCCTAGATACTTTGGGGAAGAACTTGGCAACCAATTTAGGTAGAACTCTTTATTTACATTGTCACAGATTTCCAGCTCTCTACAGCACTGTTTATTGATCTTAGAATTGTTTACCGTGATAAGGTCAGCAAAAGCAATGACTGGAGGTGGATTCTCAAGAGGAGTGATCATGATGGTAAACATCTGATTGTCCAGATGGTTATGGTCCATATCAGAGACAGAGAAATGGAAGCTGTCAGTAACCAGATGACTGCTGGTCTCAAACACAGCCAAGTACCTATAGAGGCCAAGAGAAGAACCAAATGAATGAGCTGCACTGACAAGTCAGGTAAGATGACTGCATCTTTGTTTAAAAGTGGGACCAGAAGCAACATAATCTTTCAGGGGAACTACTGGTTAGTTGCTTAAATATTTTAATACAATTTTGAAAAATTCTGTCAAGTAATACAAAGTGGCTATATACCTAATTTTCTTGTTGTTGATGTCTTCCATCGTGAAATTGGAAACCTCTGAGAGTTCTTCCACCTCAGGTCCTGAGGTTCTTAAGAGAGCACCATACATGGGCAGAGAACTTAACTGAATCCAGATCTCTGGGTCCGGAGATGAATCATCCTAATCAGGCAAGCATGAAGCAAGACATGAATGCATATTTGCAGGAATAAATACTTCCAGTAGTGAAAGATCACGAGTGCTTCCTTCTCTGCTAATTGGAAAAGTCTCTTTCGCTCTGTGATCAAGCAACAACATTTCAAACTGCATGAAAATCCCAGTATTTATTTATCCTCAAATGCCTCTTTGATAATGTCTTCTTTCAAAAGTAGCTCAAATAATAGTGGGAAACACACTTTAAGTATGGGACATAAAACAAAGAGATGTCTTAGTGTTACTACAAGAGCCGCACAAGGCTTTGATTTTGTTATAAGCATCTAGTGAAGAATAAGACATGGTCAGAGATATAAGCCATCTTCCTATAAACACAATTGTAGGCTTCTTCTAGAGTTTCTAAGGATGGTTTCCTTTTTAGAAACAGGTAAAACTCCATTACAACATATAAAACAATGATAAAGAAAATTCTGTGAAACAGAAAGAATGGAAGTTATTTAGCTTAGCTAATGGCTCACTTTAAGTCATATTCAACATGATAAAACTTGAGTTTAACAGAAGAATTTGGGGAATCTTACAGATTTCATTCTATCAGGACTGAACCTTTGGATGCTCAACCCCCAAGATGCCCAGTCTCAACATAGACCACTTCCCTTTCCTTCTGCATTGTTTATTGACAAATAAAATAGGCTTTCTGGGGCCGGCCCCATGGCTGAGTGGTTAAGTTCGCACACTCCACTTTGGCAGCCCATGGTTTTGCTCATTTGGATCCTGGGCGCATGCATGGCACCGCTCATCAGGCCATGCTGAGGCGGTGTCCCACATAGCACAGCCAGAGGCACTCACAACTAGAATATACAACTGTGTACTGGGGGGCTTTGGGGAGAAAAAGAAGAAGAAAAAAAAGAAGATTTGCAACAGTTGTTAGCTAGGGTGCCAATCTTTAAAAAAAAAAATCGGCTTTCTATGTTTCTACGTGGACAATAATTAAATGTCTTAATGAACAATTTCCTCTTTCTTCAAGGATATTTTTGGAAATATCTGGGAGGCAGGCAACATCTTCTTGGAAAGTTTCCCTGAGTCATTCATCTTTTAGAGCAGTTGGCTGTGAACATGGCGGCCCTTTACACTTTACCACAGCAACAATGAAAATGAATATTGCATGGCTAAGTGCACTTTCAAACGCAAATTTTCATGACTCTGTTGTACAGTTAGTTGACGTATAGGATCAGGAATGTGAGCATGGATACCTGGTGATCTGGGCCAGCAGGTTTTAGTCAGTTCTCAATTCTATCCCCCGGGGCCTTTTTAAGTTGGTAGTTCAGAGCCTCAGTACAAGATCACAGAATTTTCTGTATTTCCTCACATCACTTGACACCAGCAAGGAAGGAAATTCAAATTCATCGAAGCTGCAAAACTTCAGAAAATTTCCTCTAAATTTATAATTTAAAAGTTTCTCTGTTTTTCCACATGAGTTGTCAAATACAATATGTTGGCTTCCAAAAGACTACTTCCTAACATTACTGTGAGTATCCTCTGAGAGAGAATTTTAAAAAGACTGCTGAGAGTTCTAAAGTATTGTTTTCTGAGATGGTGATAAACTACAAGGACAGAACTCCTGGCTCTTGATTAGAATGAATAGCTTTGAAATTCCACATTGGCAAATTTGGCAAAGAAATGCTTATTTCATGTCAGGCATATCTATTATAATGTTTCAAATCTTAAATAACTGCTCAGTTTGAAAAAGTGTGAAATCAGCTAGATTTTCTTTTTTTCTAAAAATGCTGTCAAAATTTAAAGAAAATTACTCTTTTGGGATATCCAAGATAGTGTGGGTGGAAAAAATTCCTAATATAGAGCTTGTTCTCATGTAATTTTCCTACTCAAAGACCTTCTTATCCCTTTTGTATTAATTCATTTTTTCACTTTCTTTTTATTATTTACACATCTATTGACCCACCATTCAACACCAGGATTAGAACTTTGATAATTACTATGTACCTACGTGCTCCTCCTTCATCCTGGCTTGGGCTTATAATCACCCTGGATCTTGTCTCTCATTTCCTTGAATTCTTGATATAGTTTGATATATTACACAGAGTATTTTTAGTTTAGTTTTTTTTTTTTTTGCTTAGGAAAAGGGAGTTAGACTTTCCTCTTCTGGGATTTATTTTTCTTTTTACTCAATAGCGGACTGCTAAGATCCATGAGTATTGCTTTGTGCAGCTATAGTCCATCTGTTTTGAGTATTCTCTAATATTCCATAGAATAAGTATATCACAAGTTGTCTGTTATCCTGTTGATGGGCATTTGGCTGGTTTCAATATATTTGCTATTACAAATAGTATTGCTATGAACATGCTTGTGTATCCTTTGGCATACATGTGAAAGCTTCTCTTGGATAGCAATCTAGGAGTGGAACCATTAGGGTACATGAAAATTCATCCTCACAAGACAATGCCAAATTCTTTCCCAAAGCGGTTGTTCCAGTTTACATGTCCATCAGCAAAGAACCCCCTTTAGAATCATTTCCTCCAAAGATTTGGTATTTTCAGACCTTTTAATTTCTGTCAAGTAAACTGTTATAAAATGCTATATAATTTGTTTTCCCAGATGACTGAAAAGGTAAATATCTCTTCTGATATTTCTTGGCCCTCTGGGTTCCTTTTCTGAAATTCTGTTAATGTCTCTTGTTCATTTCTCTACTAGGTTATCTGTTTCTTCTTGATCTGCGGATGTTCTTTATATTTTCTTTGTTATTTTTTAGTTATACGTGTTGCAAATATCTCTTTCCAATTTGTAACTTGGCTGTTTTCTGTATTTATGGTGTGTTTTGGAAAACATAAATTTAATTTTAATATACTCAAGTTGATCAATTTTTTTATAGTGAGCACTCTTTGTTTCTAGTTTAAGAACTTCTTCCCTTTCCCAATATTAAAAAATATTCACCTATATCCTACAAAGAATTGTAAAATTTTACTTCTGACATTCAAGTACTGAATTTGCCCATAATTACCATCAGTGCAGGGTGTGAGGTAGTAGTGCAAGTTTGCTTTTTTCCATATGAATAATCATTTTGTGCAGATTTATGTTTTAACTGGTTCCTCCTGATCTGACTTGCTATATGTTTTATACTACAGTCCTAGGTGTGGGTCTGTTTCTGGACTTTCTAGTACATTCTTGTGCTACATTGCCTCTATTGTGCAGGTTTGTAAGAAATCCTGCTATCTGATAGGGCAAAGCCCCTGCCCTCCTATCATTCTTTTTCAGAATTCTGCCCACTTTTTCTTCCTCATATATTGTAGAATCAACTTATCAAGATCTTTAAAAAGTACACTGGGGGTTTGATTGGAACTCAATTGAATGAAAAGATCACTTTGTGGGAGAATGGGTATCTTTTTGATATTAAATCTTCCTATTCATGAATATGGCATATCTCATCATTTATTTAGTGCTTTTTTTAAAAGTCTGTCAATGATGTGTTATAATTTTCCCTGTAGAAGTACTATCTGGTTTTCGTTAGATTTAGTCCAACAGACATGATTTTTCTAATGCTATTATAACAGGTATCATCTTTTTAGCTATATTTACCGGCTTTTTTTTGCTTATGCATAGCCATGTTATTGTTTTGTTGATCTTCTGTCTGGCCACTTGGTAAATTCTTTCATTTCTAATACTTTGTCAAGAGGTTCTTTTGGATTTTCTTTATAGTCAGTCATAGCATCAATTTTTCCTAGAAGTTACACATCTTTTGTTACATTTATTCCTAGATATGTGTTTTGTTATGTTATTACAGATGGTATCATATTTTGAATTATTTTATTTTTGGCTGGTGCATAGAATCACTATTAGGATTTTAAGATTAATCTTATATTATCCTCCCTGTATTACAGATGAGAAAACTAAGCCCTAGAGAGTTAAGCAACTTGCCAAGGGTTACTACTCTAGTAAGTGGTGAGCTTGGAGGAAAATCCATCCACGTTAACTACAAAACCCGCCCCATCCTTTCCCTACTTGTTTACTTGCAGTGCGTAGCAAACTGTGTATAGGAAACCACCATTAAGAAGCAAATTACACAGATCCCATTTTTGCCTTTTGTTTCTGCCAACATCATGTCACCCTCTTGTAGTCAATGAGACTCTAAGAACAGGCTCACCTGCTCCTATTCCTTTATATTCTGCTCCTTTTATGACCAGAGTTCTGGTGGCTTTTCCCACCTTTTTGGATAGTCACTGCAAACTCATTAACCATGCATATCTGGAAAAATTTTCCCCATGACACTAAGTACAAAATTCTTCTACAACCCCTGAGAAAGTTAGTATATAACTTAGCTAAGTCTTTAAAATATGCTATGCTTTCAGCAGGCTGGAATAGTTCTTTTGGAGTCTTTCTGCTCTACTGGGTAAATGCATATTCAATCAATTTCTGAAAATACATGTTCAGTTGCCAATGGGCTTGCATTTTGATATGCAGCTTATAATACGCAGTTAATGGGCAGGAACTGCTCCTGGAGAGCTATTTTGGTCTGTCAAACATTTTTCAAGCCTTGGTGATCTATTGATTAAATCTGTATTCATACATTTTTATGAATTCATGAGTTTCATAAGATTCAAAAGACCATAACCCACGGTAAAAATCACCTGTCAATTAAAAAAAAAACAAGTCAAAGCTGTTCTGAAACTATACTAGACCCATGAGAAGAATGAGGATGAAATGCAGTTTCCCACAATTTAAGAAAAGACAATTTGAGGGGAAAATCTGTGCAAAAGCAATTGAAGCAATTGTTCCCAGGCCAATGCTTTATCTCACATGCTACTATTCAAGACCAGACTTTATAGCCAGACTCTTCAGCCCAGAGAAGAATTACTTAAAACTATATAGCATTTTAAAAAAAAAGGCCAGGTCATTGGTTGGAAGTTTAAGATTAGTAAAGGAAAAATTCAATACTAAGAATGATTATTATTCTTATTTTCAAGGCATTTGTCAAAACTACTCATTATTATGTTTGCATAGAGAGTTCATATCTGTTTACAACATACATAACTGAAAAATAAAATTAATTATACTCATTATCCTTAGCTCCAGATGAAAATCAAAGACAGAAGATGAGTTTAATTAGCCAGGATCACTTATTCAGTTAGGGCCAGATGGGAATCCCCAAGCCCTGCCCGCCAAATTCCTGAATCCACCCTTGGTTCCGTAACCACATGCTTGTCTTGGGTTATAGATTGGAAGGTAAGTCAGTGATCTTGCCTGGAAACCTGGCAGAGAGCCATGCCAAGGGAGTGTGACAGTATTCTGTCCAGAGCTGGACCTGAGACAAAAGCTGACAGAAAGTAGGCTTTCTCAAAAAAGTAGACCATGAAATACCATTACCTATCAGTCTCTGACCAGGTAAGTTCTTCTAAAATGCTCTTTCCCTCAAACTTCCATTTGAAATAATATGAGCAGAGCTTAACACATGGGGACTTGGGCTTTTCTGACATTGCCGCTGTTTCCTGTTGACAATCACCCAGCCCCATACATACTCATCGTGTTTTCATCAAAGTTTTGCTCATTCACTTGTCTGCTCACGAGACAGTGAAGCAGCTGGAATAAAGAGTGTAACTATTCCTAAGAGCACAAATATGGAGAAGTTGAAAAAAAATTCTTTACATGGCCATATACCTGATGCCCCAAATATTCAGCCATGGCATTGGTTTCTAGTCAGCTAGTCAGAGGGTGCAGTGGAGAACAAGAGGACAAGAACTTACAACATAAGCAAGGTGTGACCTCGTGATGACAGCTGCGCTTTTACTAGCAACAGTAATGCTCAGAGAGGCACCAGCAGCCAGTCGAGGCCCTCGATCCTCTGACAGCGACACCTCCACTCTCACTTCCACCGTTGTGGCTGAGGTGCCATCTGTGACTGAGATCTCCATGCTGTCTTCCCGGGCAGAGGAGCCATCGTGTAGATACTGCAGAACATTTTTCTCAATATCCTCATATGTGAAAGTGTCACCTTTCCAGAATAAAACAAATTGCAGAACCAATTACTTCTGGGAATAACGCTTTTCATTTATATAACACCTTTGTTCTCAGGATTTCAAAGTACACATAGGCTCATAAACTCTGGGAGTTGTAAGCTAATTAGTCCAACCACCCACCCAATATAGGATTCCCTCTACATTACCCTTGGAAAAAGGGCGATGTAGCCTGCCCTTCACACTTCTCAAGGTGGGAGGCTCACTGTATTACAAGGTAGCTAATTCCGCTGGAGATAGCTCTCATTTTTTCTAAGTTCTTAATCATATTGAACCAAAATCTGCCTCTATGAGATCCACTCATGACTCTTGATTCTAGACAATAAAAGACAAGCCTCTATGCTTTATGATAGCCCTTCTAGAATGTAATCTCGATACTGAAAAATTTTTGAAAAAGTTAAGAAAATAAATTATGCTTGATGAACCTGTGAGAGGTCTTTGTTTCAACTGAGAGCATAAGGTTTTTCTTTAAATTTAAAAATATGTAAAAATTGAAAAAGAGACTTAAGTTAGAAACTCTAACTGGATAAGTCTAGAGTACTAATTCATGATAGAGTTGATATGTGCTGGATGAAAAAAGTTTCAAGGTCATATAAGTTTCAGAAAAATGGGTTTAAACAAAATTTAAAATTAAAATTTTTTAAACTGCAGGATTTATTAGAATTTTAGAATCTTCAATACACAATATTAAAGCTTCTGAAAACTGTTTGGTCATGGAACACTTTTTATGAGAAATGCTACTTAGTGCCATGGGTCCCCACAACTCCATGGAGCACAAGTGGGGGACTGGTCTTCTTGGATGTTATATTCAACTCTGTTTCTCAATAGATTATTGACTCTCATAATTGGTGTTATATAATGAAACTAAAGAATTTATTCTTTCTCTGTATTCGTCTTCTAAACCTTCTCTTTCAACATTGTGTTACTATGATTTACTGGTGCTAGTGGTATTGTGCCTAAAAAAAGTTAAAAAACTAATATTTTACAAATACCTTTAGCTTTCATATATTAATCACACAAATATAGGTTAAATATAATGTTAAGGAAACTGGGCTATCACTCTTATGTTCCTAAAGTAGTTCCCTAAAGATGCTAGAATTCTATTCTAATGACATTTCTTTTGTTCAGTAAATTCTAAAACATCTGCCTATGTGACTCCCAAATGCCTACTGGGTGTTTTTACAAATTCGATGTACCTTCAAGGTCAAAGACTTGCCCCCTCCCTCTGCAGAGATATTCAGAAGAATGCATTATTACATGCTTATTAGGAATTATATCAAGGTTTAAGAATGTACAGATTGTTGAAATAAGCGTATACCATCCCAAGGTGACTACTTTGAAAGGGCTAATATTCACTTTGATATATAAGGGCTGACTATTAAAAATTAGATTTGTGTTCTTCGTGCTTTTCTGTACTTTCTAAACAGTCAACACGTATTATTTTTTACTGGTGAAAGCACAATAAATATTTGGAAAGCTGGTCACAGTACCACACTGTTACATCGCATAAATAATACTTTAAAAATGTGCTCCCTTTTTTTATGGATGAAGATACATGTAGTTTACACTATCAAAATTGCAGTGCTAAAACTATTGTGATGATTCACATACCAAATTAAGGAAGACAAATTCATCTCCATGAAGAAACCATAGGAAAGTAGCAGCTGACAACTCATATGAGGTTGTTCTCAATGAATTTACTCCAGGTTTCAGAAACCAACCAAGTTCACCTATTACTTGAGGAAATGGAGTCATAGTTTTGGGGCATGGGTGGTGGCAAAGAGAAAGAAGTCCCCAAAATTTCAGCCGATGGACTAAACACTAAAGCTTTTTCTTTTCTAAGTATCTCCTCATAGTTTGCCCCACAAAGTTGCTATAGTTCTTGTCTGAGAAACATAAAGTGGACTGTGGAGCAAGAAATCCTCCAAGAAGGCCTATGACAGAGTGAGCAGCTACCTGTGGCCATGGGCCCTTGGGACTGAGCTGTGTACTTGAGGAGTGTGCCATGCTGTGGAGGTTTCCGAAGCTCAAAGAAGAGTTCTTCAGGTGCTGTCTCAGTATCTCTCACTACCAACTGAAGTCCTGCAGTCAGGAGAATAAAGCATGGTGAGAAGATATGTACATTAAAAACCGACTGTATACGCTGTATACACTAAAGCCACAGGCCAGGCTGGAAGCCATGTTGTGAGTAATCTGATGGTTATAAGAAAGCATGTTTAATTCCAATCAACCACAAAAGAGTGAACACTGATAATATAGTCAATTCCCAAATTACAAGTAGGGTCTTCCAAAAGTTACCTTACAAGTGGGTAGTTCTGAATTCAGAACACCTTTCTTCTTCCATACCAGTATGGAATGGAAGCCCACATACAAGGATGGGTATGGAAGCCCACAAAATGTTCAGTCCTGATTGACTAGGGTAGGTTTTCTTCCAGAAAATACTCCCAGAAACTGTTTTTGCTTTTCGTTGTTTCTTCCTTCTTCTTTCTCTGAATCCACAGGAGGGCCAAGTTGTGTTAATAGTGGCTGTTCTGGCCATCACGGAAGTGACAAAGTAAGGTAAAAGTGAAATCGTCTTTGTATGTATGGCTGGTTTGTGGGTTATCTGATAATTAACTTTAGGCCAATATCCACATGTAGAAACTGATTAAGGATCTGTTAGCACATCCGACAAAACTCACAATATCCACTGTTTGCTCTTAAGATGCTCTTGGTAAAAGAATAAACTTCTAAAGAGTAAGTATATTAATAAGTAAACAAAATCACATACAAAAGGACTGGGCCAACTCTAACTCTTCACAGCTTCTGAAGGTTATTGTGATCTGTCATTCCTCCTGTTGCTCTTTACATTCTCAATAGAAAACAAGAGCAGTCATCGAAACCGCTCCCGTCTATTCTCCCCTCTGCTCTCCGATACTTTATATTTTAGTGATGGCAACAAATCAAACTCCTGGAGGCTGGAAAATAAATTCCATCACTGAGCATTGGCCTCTGAAGGGTTTATTTCCTTCTCTCTGTGCTACTTCTATTTGCATAGAAATGGGCAGAAGGAAGGATATGGATGAGAATGCCTGCAACTTCTGGAAGAGGAGGTCACTACCTTTTGGTAACCATTAAGAGGTCTGAACAGGGACTATTGCTGAAATATGGTCCTATTTCCAAAGCCATGTTTCTTTCAGGCTCCCAGTTCTTACCTATCGAAGTGCTGCCGCCTGGGCTGACCTCAAGCAATGGAGCTGTGACCTGGAACGCGGCCGGGAGTTGATCAGTGGGAAGTAAGTGAATGGTGAGGACCATCTCTGGGCTTGTGTGCTCTCCATCCGAAACTAGAAAGGGTAAACACACACACACACACACACACACACACACACACATACAAATCAACTTGTAGTCTGGTCACCTTCAGGCTATTTCCATAAATATGTAGCTTTTTTAGATTAACTTAATACTTTGAAGAGATGCTTACAAATGGAAAAAGTGAGCAAGCAAGAAAGATACTGTGGGCTATTCTAATAAAGCTTTTTCTACCGAGTAACAAAAAGGCTAAAGGATCATAATAACAGTCATTCTAAGAAGCAAGTTTCACAAAAAGGTGATGTTAAATGTTAGTGGAAAGGAAAGTAATACAAAATATGCACTCTTAGATGATGCTAGTAATGGCTTTTATTTATGGAATTATTTTTTGATTCAATTCCTTCTTCCAATGTTCCAGAGAAATATTTTCTTTCAGGAAATCTCTTAGAAATGACATGTATATGTCTCATTAGACAATATATTTATACATATTTTTGGTGAGAAAGATTGACCCTGAGCTAACATCTGTGCCAATCTTCCTCTATTTTGTATGTGGGACGCCACCACAGCATGGCTTGATGAGCGGTGTGTAGGTCTATGCCCAGGAAAAACCCATGAACCCCAGGCCACCAAAGTGCATGAACTTAACCACTACACCACTGGGTTGGCCCTGATGGTAATTTTTTAAAAGGACAGAAAATACCCATACAAATATCCCTAATGGCAGTTGTTTGGAAGTAAGAAGACCCATTTTTACCTGGTCATTATGTACAAGGCAATAACTGGAAGACACCTTTGTAAATAAAACAGTGACCTTAAGATTTTATTTCTCTGGATTATCTGACATCCAAGTGAACACTGATCACCTGAGGGAAATGAAAGCAGAATTGCCTGGCCCTTGACTCTTATTTCCATTTCCCTATACCTTAAGACATCCTCCCTTCTCTAACAGCCAGGTTTAGAAGAATACCTGTACCACCAACTCGATGTGTTTGTCTGTAGGGGCTTTGAGAAATCTGTACTGTTGATTATTTAAAATGTGTAATACGCTTGCACATGGGTTGGTTATAAGAAACAAGTTACCTTCTTCACTTTCTTCTGGACTTAGCAACAAGTCAGTAGAAATCTGACCTCTATTTAAGCAAAATAAAGCACTGCTCAGTGACTCCCAGTAATGAGTCCACTCAGGTTTTAGATTTGCCTTTTCCCTGAGGATAGATCTAAAAGATATGGCTTGATTTTACAAGGTACTTTCCATGTCCTAGAGAAGTCCAGAAATAACCCTACTGAAGGAGAGAAGACATTGTCCCTGTAAGAATGAAGGTTTTAGGCTCTGGTCATTCTGTCAAACGTCAGAATTAGCACCACTGCTTCTTTGTTTAGGCTCAGTCTTCCCCTCTCTGGATCATCAAAGATAGAGACAGATTACTCTTAACTTTGGGGGGTTTGGGGACACACATATAAACTTTTCCATAAATTTCAGTGGATTCAAGATTCTTTGAAGTCCCTGGACTCTAGGTGAAGAACCTCTATGTTAAATAAAATAATTGCAAAATATAATTTTATTTCTTATCTTTTACATTGATTTTATTTTTAAGTGGGGGGCGCCTCAGGGAGGCTTCAACATCATTACTTTACAGAAGAGGAAAGAAAGGGCCCTAAATCTTAAAGAGCTTTGGTCATACCACACAGCTGTCAGCGTGACCAAGGTATATCCTTGCCTCCGTAAGTAAATGGAAGAAAGCTATTTTCTGGTACATACTACATATCAAGAAAATATATCACACAGGTGAAGGGTTTTGCAAGCAAATATTAAGAACTTACAATCAAAATGTTTGCAATTGCATGTCTAGCCCTCTCTTTAAGCAATGTTTCTGATTTCCCTGAGAAAGAGTCAAACTGCCTCTTTTGGTCACATGCCTCCTGCGGGCACCACTCACCACGTGTGTTTACCTTGCTCAGAAAAGCTCTGAAGAGCATCTGCGCTTGTCCTGAAGCAGCCACATCAGGATTATCAGCTTTCCTTCTCATCTTAGCTGATTAACCAAGTGAGCTGTTTGCCCTCATTCTAAGGGTTAATGTCAGGGCTTGGGCTTGTTGCTGCCTTAGCTCATTATCTGCCCAGTGAAAGTTCTCTCCCTCAGAACTCTCCTAAAGGAGATGGCTTCTTTCCCACCAGATTCCAAATTTTTTCCTCCTTAAAAAAAAGAACCTCTTACACCCTTCACAACAATTAACTCAAAATGAATCACAGACCTAAAAGTAAAATGCAAAACTATAAAACTCCTAGAAGATAACATGCGAGAAAACCTAGATGGTGATGCCTTTTAGGTACAACACCAAAGACACAATCCATGAAAGAAATAATTGATAAGCTGGACTTCACTAAAATTAAAAACTTCTGCTCTGTGAAAGACAATGTCAAGAGAATGAGAGGACAAGTTGCATGCTAGGAGAAAATATTTCCAAAAGACACATCTGATAAAGGACTGTTATCCAAAATGTACAAAGAAGTCTTAAAACTCAACATAAGAAAACAAACAACTCAATTAAAAAAATGGGCCAAAGACTAACAGGTACCTCACCAAATAAGACATACAGATGGCAAAGAAGCATATAAAAAGATGCTCCACATCATATGTCAGCAGGGAAATGCAAATCAAAACAATGAGATGTCACTACACACCTATGAGAATGGTCAAAATCCAGAACACTGACAACACCAAATACTGGTGAGGATGTGGAGCAAAAGGAACTCTCATACATTGCTGGTGGGAATACAAACGGTGCAGTTATTTTGGAAGACAGTTTGGCTGTTTCTTACAAAACTAAACATATTCTTACCATCTGATTCAGCAATTGCACTCCTTGGTATTTATTTATCCACAGAAGTTGAAAACTTATGTCCTCACAAAAACCTGCACATGGATCTTTATAGCAGCTTTATTCATAATTGCCAAAACTTGGAAGCAACCAAGATGTCCTTCAGTAGGTGAACAAATAATAAACCGCGGTACATCTAGACAATGCAATATTATTCAGCGCTAAAAAGAAATAAGCTAGGGGCTGGCCCCGTGGCCGAGTGGTTAAGTCTGTGCGCTCCGCTGCAGGCGGCCCAGTGTTTCGTTGGTTCGAATCCTGGGCACGGACATGGCACTGCTCATCAAACCACGCTGAGGCAGCGTCCCACATGCTACAACTAGAAGGACCCACAAGGAAGAATATACAACTATGTACTGGGGGGCTTTGGGGAGAAAAAGGAAAAAATAAAATCTTTAAAAAAAAAAAAAAAAAAAGAAATAAGCTATTAAGCCATGAAAAGACACGGAGAGACACCTTACTAAGTGAAATAACCCAGTCTGAGAAGGCTACATGCTGTATAATTCAAACTATAAGACATTCTGGAAAAGGCAAAAATAAAGAGACAATAAAAAGATCAGTGGTTGCCAGTGTTGGGAGTGGAGGAGATGAATAGGCTGAGCACAGAGGATTTTTAGGGCAGTGAAAATACTCTGCGTGATATGTAAATGACGGATATACATCATTATACATTGGTCCAAACATATAGAATATACAACACCAAGAGTGAACCCTAAGGTGAACCACGGACTTTGGGTGATTATGATGCGCCAGTGTAGGTTGATTCTGGTGAGTGATGTTGATAATTGGGGAGTCTGTGCATGTGTAGGGGCAGAGGGTATATAGGAAATCTCTGTATTTTCCTCTCAGTTTTGTTCTAAACCTAAAACTGCTCAAAAAATAAATTCTTAAAACATCACTCAACAATAAAAAAAAAAGGAACCTCAGGCAGAAACAAGATAAATTAATTTAAGGTCAGCCCAAGGTCTATTTCTTTTACACTGTATAATAGGTTCAAGGATCATTTAACTTAAAGTTCTGGAGAAGTTAATAGTTTACCCCTTCAACTATTCAAGCTTTCAGGTGAAAGCTGAGGCTTGGAAACTGAACTGGCACACTACCATGATACTTATTTTTCACGACCCACACACAGAATCAGAAACTTGTATTAAAATCCTGGTCCTACTGTTTACCATGTGCGGACACCTGGGCAAATTGTTTACTCTAATGACCCTTAATTTCCTCAGGTTTAAAATGCTAAAAATAATACTGGTCCTTACAATATTGTTATAAGGATTAAATAAGACAACTCATATTGTAAACTGTTTTGTCAAATGTAAAATATTATAATCTGTTGCATATTATTACTAATTGTATGAATTATTTGGAAGTCTGTCACTAGAAGTGAGTTGATAACTGGGTTAATATCAACAATGACACAACGCTAGAAAAAGAAATAAAAGGCATTCAAATCAGAAAGGAAGAAGTAAAACTGCCATTATTTGCAGATGACATGATCTTACATATAGAAAACACTAAAGACTCCACCAAGAAACTGTTAGAGCTAATCAATGAATTCAGTAGAGTTGCAGGTTACAAAATCAATATACAGAAACCTGCTGCATTTCTATACGCTAATAACTATTAGAAAGATCAATTAGGCAAATAATCGCACATACAATTGCATCAAAAAGACTAAAATACCTAGGAATAAATTTAACAAAGGAGGTGAAAGACCTGTGCACTGAAAACTATACACCATTGATGAAAGCAATTGAAGCAGACACAAATAAAATAAAAAGATATTCCATGCTCATGGATTGGAAGAATTAATGTTGTCAAAATGTCCATACTACCCAAAGAAATCTACAGATTCAATAAAATCCCTATCAAAATTCCAACAATATTTTTCACAGAAATAGAACAAACAATCCTAAAATTTGTATGGAAGCACAAAAGACCCCGGATAGCCAAAGCAATATTGAGAAAGAAGAACAAAGCTAGAGGCATCACACTTACTGATTTCAAACTACATTACAAAGCCACAGTAATCAAGAGTATGGTTTCAGCTTAAAAACAGACACATAGATCAATGGAACAGAACAGAGAGCCCAGAAATAAACCCACGCATATATGGTCAATTAATTTATGACAAAGGAGCCAAGAATATACAATGGAAAAAGGACAGTCTCTTCAATAAATGGTGCTGGGAAAACTGGACAGCCACATGCAAAAGAAGAAAACTGGAGCCTATCTTACGCCATACAACAAAATTAACTCAAAATGGATTAAAGAGGAACATAAGACCTGAAACCCTGAAACTCCTAGAAGAAAACACAGGTGGTAAGCTCCTTGACATTGGCCTTGGTGATGATTTTTTGGATTTGATACCAAAATCAAAGGCAACAAAAGCAAAAATAAACAAGCGGGACTATATCAAACTACAAAGCTTCTGCACAGCAAAGGAATCTATCAACAAAATGAAAAGACAACACACCGAAACGGAGAAAATAAATGCCAATTGTGTATCTGATAAGGGGTTAATATAAAAGACATATAAAGCACTCATATAGCTCAATAACAAAAAAACCCAAACAATCTGATTAAAAAACAGACAGAGGATCTGAATAGACATTTTTCCAAAGAAGACATACAGTTGGGCAACAGGTACATGAAAAGGTGCTCACATCACTAATTACCAGGGAAATGCAAATCAAAACCACAATGAGATATTAGCTCACACCTGTTAGAACAGCTATTATCAAAAAGACAAGAAATAAGTGTTGAAGAGGACGTAGAGAAAAGGGAACTCTTGTGCACTGTTGGTGGGAATGTAAATTGGTACAGCCACTATGGAAAACAGTGTGGACATTTCTCAAAAAACTAATTATAGAACTACCATATGATCCTGCAATTCCACTTCTGGGTATTTATCTAAAGAAAACAAAAACACTAACTTGAAAAGATTTCTGCACCTCGATGTTCACTGCAGCAATATTTACAAATGCCAAGATATGGAAACAACTTATGTGTCCACTGATAGATGAATGAACAAAGAAAATATGGTATGTATATATATACACACACACATGCATATATATATGCACACTCACAATGGAATATTATTCAGCCATAAAAAGAATGAAATCTTGCCATCTGTGACAACATTGATGGCCCCTGAGGGCATTATGCTAAGGGAAATAAGTCAGACAAAGACAAATAACATATGATCTCATTTATATACGGAATTAAAAAAAAAACCAAGCTTATAAATACAGAAAAGAGATTGGTGGTTGCCAGAGGTGGGGGTGGGGGATGGGTGAAATGGGTGAAGGTGGTCAAACTTACAGTTATAAAATAAATGTCACGGGGATAAAATGTACAGCATGACGACTACAGTTAATAATACTGTATTGCATATTTGAAAGTTGCTAAGAGAGTAGATCTTAAAAGTTCTCATCACAGGAAGAAAAATTTTGTAACTATATATATATGGTGACAGATGTTAACTAGACTTATAGTGGTGATCATTTTGCAATATATACAAATATCGACTCATTATGTTGTACACCTGAAACTAATACAATGTTACATGTCAATTATATCTCAATAAAAAATGTTTTAAAAAACAATGACACAACACTAAAATTTACTGTTGATTCAAGTGTGATTTTTAACCCTCAAAGAAGAAAGGAAGGCCTGGGAGTTTGAGGGAGGTGACTTTCTCTCCCACCAGGAGTTATCCCTACATGAAATATAACAGGACATCCGGATGATTGATTTAATGGAACAGTCAATCCCAACTAAACAGCTATTTAAACATGCCATTCATGGTCAACCACACTCACTCTAGACGTAACAAGAAAGCTTATCCCTTTTTTGCCCAGCATAGACAGTACGTCTGACTCTGCTTTTACTTACTGGCACTCCGCTTCTAGGGCACTATGAACTAAAGCTGGGATGCTGAGGTCTTCTACACACAACTTGCACAACTCACTCTCTGGGTCCTAACACTTTTCCCTCCAGTAGTAAGGCATTCAATGAAAGGCTCTATTCAGGACTATATACAACCACTATTCATTAGCTGAGTATCATGTTGGGATGATTATGTGCCAATCATTGCCCTGGGAGCTTTACATATACAGTCATGTGCCACATAACAACATTTTGGTCAACAACAGACCGCATATACCACAGTGGTCCCATAAGATTAGTACCATATAGCCTAGGTGTGTAGTAGGCTATACCATTTAGGTTTGTGTAAGTGCATTCCATGATGTTTGCACAACAACGAAATAGCCTAATGATGCATTTTTCAGAATGTATGCCCATTGTTAAGTGTATTGTATTGTAAGTATGACTATATGTAATTATTATTTATTATCCGCATTGATAGACAAGGCACAAAGAGATTAAGAAACTTTCCCAGAGCATACTGAACCCCAGGTAGTCTGGATCCAGAGTCTAAGATCTTAACCACTATTACCTCTTTTTAACAGATATTAGGACAAGTTGAAATGGGGCTTTAAACAACACTGATCTTTAGGATCATTGGTGGATTATTTTTTCCTTTGACTACAAAGTTAAGCTATTACTATTTAACTAGCCATGTGATTATTTGGGAAGAAACTTGTCTTATGTAACCGTTAAGTAGTTCTTAGAAAATAGCTAAAAGTAATGATGAAGAGAACAAAAAGAAAGGACTAATAGGGAAGGGAAAATTTCCATTTTCTAATAAAATTGAGATTAAAATCTTCACCTGTGAAGTGGAATTTCACTGATTCTGGGAGACCTGAAAGAACAGAAGACAGAAATCAGTATATTAAAAAACCAGAAAATCAGTATGTTAAACATTTTTAGGTCAGAAATAGATGGGGAAGGTACAAAATATGGGGCAGAGGTTAGAAAAGTAAACGATGTTTTAATCTAAATTATTATGGTTTAAGGAAAGATCACCAGTTCGTATGCTAATATTATGCTGAATTTAATAGTGCCAGCACTACTTTTAAGTAACAAAAAGAACCACACAGTGGAATAATTTTATATCACAGCAGTTAGAATGATTTATGATACATTCATTCAGATCTCATTTTATCAGTATATAAAATCCTACAAATCAGTGAATGTGGGTGATGTTGTATATCACTGACAGGCTCTCTGGTGGGTCAATTCCATTGTAGAATTGAGTGATGCCTGGGACATTGATTTACACACTGTAACGATGTGAGAGATTTATCTTGCGGCATTTATCCCATAGATTATACAGGACAGGACTCTGTTCTCTCTCTAAAAAAGCTCTAAGAACTCAGGCAAGTATAGCGGATACAGAAATAACTTCAACCATGGCTGACATGTTTTCTTTCTCTCTAATCCCAAGATGTCCCAAATTTCTTGTAAGTAGGGATTGGAGAACCATGAACATTTTCACTGTCTATTCGTTACCCAGTTACTAAACACTGGGGATACTCCTTAAAGAAGAGGCCTGCCCTCACCCTTAGAGAATTTCAGTCTAATTGAGTTAATCATTTTCTAGACAATTGCATTTATATAAATAATGGCAAATATTACTTTAAATGTTTGCCACCATTTAAAATGTAACTCTAAAATTATTTCACCGATGTTCAACTCACCATAAGAAATCACCAGCTGTTCTGTATGAATAAAGCTACTATATAAAACTAATACTCTACATTAATCGTGTTATATGGTACATACATCTTAAAGATCAGAAAGAAATAGGCTTCAAGATTTTTAGAGTCATTCCAAGGCACAGAAATATTTAGGGTAGGAATTCAAAACTCCTGCTTTCCAGTCAGCAGCTTTGATTACCGGACCAGGGGGAGAAATAAGAAATGGCAAGGATGGAGGCTATCTTGGCTGAGTGGAAGGGCACACACTGGCTTGAATTAGAAACAGTTTTTCTTTGGCTCAGTCTTCTCCTCCTTTAAAAACATGCCTTCTGTCAAATCCTGGTTTTAATCCCAAAAGGTCAGCTGCATTCTCCATTCCTACATGGAACCTTCCCTGAGGTACTGCAGGATCCTCCTCACTAGATTCCCCTCACCCATCCATCCACTCTGGCCTCCTCCCCAAATCCATTCACATAACTGCAGTCAAAGAATTTCTTATGAAAAGCCCTCTTCCCATATCTTAAAACCTCCACCAGGTTCTTAACTGTTCTTGGGATAAAAATCTAAATCCCTACAGGTTTATAGGGCCTCTACAGTCTGGCCTCTCTCTCTCCCTCCAGGCTCATCCTTGCTCTGCTCCGCCCTCCACATTCCAGACACACTGACTTTTCTTAATCCCCAGTACGCCACATCCTCTCCCTCCCCAGGGCCTCACATGGGGCATGTGCCTTTCCTTCAGGAATGTTCTCCTGATTATCCCAATATGCACACTTAGCCTGGTTAGCTTCTACCCATCCCTCCACTGGGAATCTCTCTCTGGGGCACCCTCCACTGAACCCTCAGACTAGGTCAGTCTTATTAGATTCCATTCCACCACTGAACATTCTTTTTTCTTTTCAGAGCTCTTATCTCAGTCTGCAATTAAACATTCACTACTGGGATTATTTATCAAATTCTGTCTCTACATCTAGATCCCAAAACTCACCAAGAACAGGATTCATGCCTCTTCTTGTTCACTACTACATCTTCAAGATCTCACTCAGCGATTGCCAAATAGGAAGCAGAAAATGAATATATATAGAAAGCATGCCTGCATGCATGAATAAATGGAAAAATGATGACCTGAGCCCAAACTACATACTGACCCACAAGTCTCAAGCTATTTTGAATAGCTATACAGCAGTGCTACCAAACTGTCCAGAAGGATTACAGGAAGAGTTAGGGAGAGCCGGCCATGAAGATCTACAGAGAGCAGGTTGAGTGCCTCAAAATAAAGAAGAGAGCATTACCAGCAAAGGAGAAGGCCATGATCTCCTGGAGGTGGGGGGCTGCAGTAGGAGGACGGTACATGATTTTGCCCTGGTTAATATCTTCCTGCGTGAAATACCGGATGGGAGAGTGAGGCTGGTCCTTGTGTTCGATGATGCCTGGGGAAGAAGAGACTTGGCATGAGCATGAACAGTAATTCTGACGGCTGAATTTGACCAGTAATTCTGACGGCTGAATCTGACCAGAGCCATAAAGATGCCTTTCCTACTTGAGAGTCTCTTATCCTTCAGGAACAACTGCTCTCAGGTTGTTCTTGGTCTACTATTCTCCAATTATTTAAGAAAAGCGCAAATCTGAAACCCAAATAGACTCTTCACTAGGATTCAGTGACTATAAACAACAGGAAGATGCAAACTACTGCCCCTAACGTAGCTTAGACTAGGTAATCCTCCAGAAGTCATAGACACTAAACCATAATTATGAGATCCTCTCAATTGAGTTTAAGTTCAAAGGTCAACGTCACTGGAAAAATGGCACAGACTGGTCTTCTGGTGAGGCTGTAAAGAGATTTTTCTCAATCTACCCTCTTTTCTTCAGAAACTCCTTAGTCTCTTGATGATCTTGGCAACAGTGCCATGGATTTTGACTATTCTAAGAACTGGATTTGCAATTATTACTCTGCTTTAGGGGTTGCAGATTTGCCTGTTGTTTCTAAATTTTGCAGGTATGGAACTGTGATAATTTTTCATGTCCTATTAACTCTTTAAAAGGAGGACACATGTGAGGCTTGGTGTTGAACTAATTCAAGTTCTGAGGGGCTGGGAGACCTATGGCCATTCTCCAGAAGAAGGCCCAGGCTGCCGGTCTGAAAGAACTTCATCTCCTCCCTGGCAACGTAGGGAGAACAACTCTAGCGATGACTTAGGAGACTAAAAAAAGGATGGATGACTTAGACGTTTAATTTCTTTGGATTTTATCAAAAGGGTAATGGGCGGATTCCCCGGCACGGCACCAGACCGCAAGCTGCTGCTGGGCTCACGGTCTCTGGCACACGGGTTGGTGCAGGGGGCGCCCGGACTTCCCATACACATGCTTGGGGACATGGTTGGAGCTCCAGTGCCCGGCCCTGCGGCCTAGGGGGAGGCTCTGGGGGTCCCACACCTCCCCGGCAGGGAAAGCCTCTGCTGCCATTAGCAGGGAGGCCCCGCCCAGAATCCAGAAGAAAGGGAAGCTCCCGGCAGGTGGATTCCCCAGCACGGCACCAGACTGCAAGCTGCTGCCGGGCTCACAGTTTCTGGCGCACGGGTTGGTGCAAGGGGTGCCCGGACTTCCCGTGGACGTACTTGGGGACACGGTTGGAGGTCCAGCACCCGGCTCTGCGGCCTGGGGGGAGGCTCCGGGGTCCTGCACCTCCTTGGCAGGGAAAGCCTCTGCTCGCCATTAGCAGGGAGGCCCCGCACAGAATCCAGCACAAAGGGAAGCTCCAAGCGGGTGGATTCCCCAGCATGGCGCCAGACCGCAAGCTGCTGCTGGGCCCACGGTCTCTGGCACATGGGTTGGTGCAGGGGGTGCCCGGACTTCCCGTGGACGTGCTTGGGGACTGGGTGGAGCTCCAACACCAGGCTCTGTGGCCTGGGGGGATGCTCCAGGGTCCTGCACCCCCCCAGCAGGGAGGGCCTCTGCTCGCCATTGGCAGGGAGGCCCCGCCCAGCATTCAGAACACCAGGAAGCTCCCTAGAGCAGAATTCCCCACAAGGCAGCAGCATACAAGCCACCGCCAGGCCCACGGACTCCGGCCGTGTCCCAGACGAGGCAAAGGGCTCCCAGAGATCCTGTGAGAGTGGAGTGGGGCAGAGTGGAGCTCCGGTGAAATGGCTACGTAGCCCTGGGGGAACTCCAGGTTCCTACAGCAGACTCAGTGAAAGCCTCTGCACAGCACCAGTGGACAGGTCCCGACTGGCAATCGCAAGGCGGGAAGGCCCTGGGGCAAAAGTAGCACAGCTAGGTGAGCTAACAACAGACTATGAGGAGGGGTTCAGGTCCAGTCAGTAACAGCTGACAGGGTTCCTGGTTGGTGCAGTCTAAACAGCTGCACCCCCCCCCCCCCCACACACACACACACCAGTCGCAACAAGTGGAAGCAGCGACTAAACTCTATCTCTATGCGGAGGCACAAATCCACGCCATCAAGCAGTATGAAAAAATATATTAAATCTCCAGAACAGAAGGAAAATGATAAGCACCCAGAAAACAATCCCAAAGACAATGAAATCTATAACCTAAATGATGATGATTTCAAAACTGCCATTATTAAAAAACTCAATGATTTAAAAGAGAATTCAGCTAGACAACTCAATGAGTTCAGGAGCTACGTCACAAAAGAGCTTGACACTATGAAGAAGAACCAATTAGAAATACTGGAGATGAAGAACACAATGGAGGAGATTAAGAAAAATCTGGACTCTCTGAACAGTAGGGTCGATAATATGGAGGACAGAATTAGCAATTTGGAGGATAGGAATATAGAAATGCTGCAGACAGAGGAGAAGAGAGAACTAAGACTAAAAAGAAATGAAGAAACTCTCCGAGAATTATCCGACTCAATTAGGAGATGCAACATAAGGATTATAGGTATACCAGAGGGAGAAGAGAAGGAGAAGGGGGCAGAAGGCCTGTTCAAAGAAATAATAGCTGAGAACTTTCCAAACTTGGGAAGAGAGATGGAACTTCATGTGACAGAAGCCAATAGATCTTCAAACTTTATTAACGCAAGAAGACCAACCCCAAGGCATATAGTAGTGAAACTAGCAAAAGTCAACGACAAAGAGAAAATTCTAAGGGCAGCCAGGCAGAAGAAAATAACTTACAAAGGAAACCCCATAAGGCTATCAGCAGATTTCTCAGGAGAGACCTTACAGGCTAGAAGAGATTGGAATGAAATATTCAAAACTCTGAAGGACAAAAACCTGCAGCCAAGAATACTCTACCCAGTGAAAATATCTTTCAAATACGATGGAGAAATAAAAACTTTCCCAGATAAACAAAAGTTAAGGGAGTTCATCGCCACAAAACCTCCTCTTCAAGAAATGCTCAGGAAGAACCTCATTCCTGAAAAATCGAAAAAAGGAAAGGGGCTACAAAATCCAGAACAAAGGAGATAAGCAGAAGGACGATAACACAAAGTAACAACTCTCCATCAGGACAAAATGCAAAAGAACCGGAAAACAAGTGATAAAATGGCAACAGTAGGCCCCCACGTTTCAATAATCACTCAAAACGTGAATGGATTGAACTCTCTAATCAAAAGGCACAGAGCGGCAGGATGGATCAAAGAACAAGATCCAACAATATGCTGCCTCCAGGAAACACACCTCAGCCCCAAAGACAAACACAGACTCAAAGTGAAGGGATGGAAGACAATACTCCAAGCTAATAATGAACAAAAGAAAGCAGGTGTTGCCATACTTATATCAGACAAAGTAGACTTGAAGGCAAAACAGATAAAGAAAGACAAAGAGGGGTGGCATATAATGATAAAAGGGATGCTCCACCAAGATGACATAACACTTATAAATATATACGCACCTAACACAGGAACACCAAAATTCGTAAAGAAACTATTAACAAAACTAAAAGGAGACATCAACAGCAATACAATAATAGTAGGGGACCTCAACACCCCATTAACACCAATGGACAGATCATCCAGACAGAAAATCAACAAGGAAATTATAGAATTAAATGAAAAATTAGATCAGATGGACCTAATAGATATATATAGGACACTTCATCCAAAAACAGCAGGTTACACATTCTTCTCAAGCGCACATGGAACATTCTCAAGGATAGACCATATCTTGGGAAACAAAGCAAGCATCAATAAGTTTAAGAGGGTCGAAATAATATCAAGCATCTTTTCTGATCATAATGCTATGAAACTAGAAATCAACTAAAAGAATAAAGCTGGGAAAGGGCCAAAAATGTGGAGACGAAATGACATGCTACTGAACAAACAATGGATTATTGAAGAAATCAAATATTATCTGGAGACAAATGATAATGAAAACACACCGTACCAAATTATCTGGGATGCAGCAAAGGCAGTCCTAAGACGGAAATTCATTGCAATACAGGCTCACCTCAATAAGCAAGAAAAATCTTACCTAAACAACCTCAAACGACACCTAACAGAATTAGAAAAAGAAGAACAAACAAAGCTGAAAGTCAGTAGAAGGAGGGAAATAATAAAAATTAGAGCAGAAATAAATGATATTGAAACAAAAAAGACAGTAGAAAGGATCAATAAAACAAAGAGTTGGTTCTTTGAAAAAATTAACAAAATCGACAAAGCCTTAGCCAGACTCACTAAAAAAAAGAACAGAGAAGTCTCAAATAAATAAAATTAGAAACGAGAGAGGAGAAATCACAATAGATACCGAAGAAATACAAAGGATCATAAGAGAATACTATGAAAAACTATATGCCAACAAATTGAACAACCTAGAACAAATGGATAAATTCCTAGACTCCTCAACCTACCCAAACTGAATCAGGAAGAAATAGAGAATCTGAATAGACCAATCACAAGTAAAGAAATAGAAACAGTAATCAAAAACCTCCCCAAAAATAAGAGTCCAGGGCCAGATGGCTTCTCTGGAGAATTCTACCAAACATTCAAAGAAGATTTAATATCTATGCTTCTCAAACTATTCCAGAAAATAGAGGAAGATGGAGCACTCCCTGATACATTCTATGACGCTAACATCACCCTGATCCCCAAACCTGACAAGGACAACACAAAGAAGGAAAACTATGGGCCAATATCACTGATGAACATAGATGCAAAAATCCTCAACAAAATTTTGGCAAACCGAATACAGCAATACATGAAAAAGATTATACACCATGATCAAGTGGGATTTATACCAGGGACACAGGGATGGTTCAACATCCTCAAGTCAATCAACATGATTCACTACATTAACAAAACGAAAAACAAAAACCACATGATCATCTCAATAGATGCAGAGAAAGCATTCGACAAGATCCAACATCCATTTATGATAAAAACCCTCAATAAAATAGGTATAGAAGGAAAGTACCTCAACATAATAAAGGCCATATATGACAAACCCACAGCCAACAGCATACTCAATGGACAAAAACTGAAACCCATCCCTCTGAGGACAGGAACAAGACAAGGGTGCCCACTTTCACCACTCTTATTCAACATAGTACTGGAGGTTTTGGCCAGAGCCATTCGGAAGGAAAAAGAAATAAAAGGAATCCAAATAGGCAACGAAGAAGTAAAATTCTCGCTGTTCGCAGACGACATGATCTTATATATAGAAAACCCCAAAGAATCCATAGAAAAACTATTAGAAACAATCAACAACTACAGCAAAGTTGCAGGGTATAAAATCAATATACATAAATCAGTAGCATTTCTACATGCTAACAATGAACTAACAGAAAAAGATCTCAAGAACTCAATCCCATTCACGATCGCAACAAAAAGAATAAAATACCTTGGGATAAATTTAACCAAGGAAGTGAAATATCTATACAACAAAAACTACAAGATCTTCTTGAAAGAAATCGACGACGACATAAAGAGATGGAAAGACATTCCATGCACATGGATTGGAAGAATAAACATAGTTAAAATGTCCATACTACCTAAAGCAATCTACAGATTCAACGCCATCCCAATCAGAATTCGAATGTGATTCTTTACAGAAATTGAACAAAGAATCCTAAAATTCATATGGGGCAACAAAACACCCCGAATTGCCAAAGCAATCCTAAGAAAGAAGAACAAAGCTGGAGGCATCACAATCCCTGACTTCAAAACATACTACAAAGCTACAGTAATCAAAACAGCATGGTACTGGTACAAAAACAGATGCACAGATCAATGGAACAGAATTGAAAGCCCAGAAATAAAACCACACATCTATGGACAGCTAATCTTTGACAAAGGAGCTGAGGGCCTACAATGGAAGAAAGAAAGTCTCTTCAACAAATGGTGCTGGGAAAACTGGACAGCCACATGTAAAAGAATGAAAATCAACCATTCTTTTTCACCATTTACTAAAATAAACTCAAAATGGATCAAAGACCTAAAGATTAGGCCTGAAACAATAAGTCTTCTAGAAGAGAATATCGGCAGCACACTCTTTGACATCAGCTTCAAAAGAATCTTTTTGGACACCATAACCCCTCACATGAGGGAAACAATAGAAAGAATAGACAAATGGGACTTCATTAGACTAAAGAGCTTCTTCAAGGCAAGGGAAAACAGGATTGAAACAAAAAAACAGCCCACTAATTGGGAAAAAATATTCACAAGTTATTTATCCGACAAAGGGTTAATCTCCATAATATACAAAGAACTCACACAGCTCAACAATAAAAAATCAAACAACCCAATTACAAAATGGGCAGGGGACATGAACAGATATTTCTCCAAAGAAGATATACGGATGGCCAATAGACACATGAAAAGATGCTCATCATCACTAATCATCAGGGAAATACAAATCAAAACTACACTAAGATATAACCTTACACCTGTTAGAATGGCAAAAATATCCAAAACCAAGAGTGACAAATGTTGGAGAGGCTGTGGAGAAAATGGAACCCTTGTACACTGTTGGTGGGAATGCAAACTTGTGCAGCCACTATGGAAAACAGTATGGAGATTCCTCAAAAAGTTAAAAACAGAAATACCTTATGACACAGCCATCCCACTACTGGGTATCTATCCCAAGAACCTGAAATCAGCAATTCCAGAAGTCCCATGCACCCCTATGTTCATCGCAGCATTATTCACAATAGCCAAGTCATGGAACCAACCTAAGTGCCCAGCAACTGATGAGTGGATAAAGAAGATGTGGTATACATATACAATGGAATACTACTCAGCCATAAAAAAGGACAAAGTCGTCCCATTCACAACAACATGGATAGACCTTGAGGGTATTATGTTGAGTGAAATAAGCCAGACAGAGAAAGACAAACTCTGTATGACTCCACTCATAGGTGGCAGTTAACATATGGACAAAGAGAACTGATCGGTGGTTGCCAGGGGAAAGGGGGGTGGGGGGAGGGCACTAGGGGTGAAGTGGTGTACCTACAACAAGACTAATAATGATGTACAACTGTAATTTCACAAGGGTGTTAACTTTCATAACCTTAACAAAAAAAATTTTAAAAAAAAAGGGCAATGGAATGTAATTTTTAGACTTCTGTTTCTTCCAGGGGATTTGATAATGCGAAAGGCTCACATCTAGGGCAGTGGTTGGGCTTGGGAGAGCAGCCTCAGATGTGGGAGCACAATTGTCTTAGTAGAAGCTGATCTCCTTTCCGTGAGGAACAGCCACACCTCTCTGGGAATAAACTTACTCATAAGGCCAAAATTAAGAGATCTGAAGGCTGGGGACTGACGCCAGGGGCCCACCTCTCCTCCAACTGTAGTTCCACGTTTCCATATTCCCCTATGGAGGAGGAATGACTTATCTAATCGGGAAAGGAACTGAGTACGTGTGGCTCATCCCACTGTGGGCTCTCTGGCAGAGCTCCTTGTCCTTAGCACGTACTCATACTGGTCTGCTCCCCTGTCAACCTCACCAGGGCAGGTTCTGTCCCTATAGACAGTGCCTGCATCTGTCCAGTTCTGCCTGTGCATGGGACAGGGGGCTTAATCCAGTGATTGAAGTTACATACACTCGATGTCCTCCAGGACAGTTCTGTCAGCACCAAAGCTGACACATTCATCATCTCCATCTGTCCAACCACAGTGTCTCTCTGCCAATTAGTTCTAAACTCAAAAGACAGGAACAAAGGGTACGAATATTTGTTGCTCCTTAAATCTTCAACAAGTAGAAGCAGACAAAACACCAGAGCTTTTAAGACTGGTCAACAACAAACTAGAAGACAACAGCATCACTCGGAAGATCATTTCCTGCACATCTTACCTTGGTTTGGATGCAGAGGGAGAGTGATATTGTATATAATCTTTCCACTTGGCCTCTCGGAGTTTACAAAGGACAGGGAATGAGGCTGAAGCACAGTCAGGCCATCTTCCCGAGCCTAAACAAAGTTTAAGAAGGAAGAAGGAAAACATGGTGTGATGAAAACAAAAGCCAGAGGCAAAAACAAACCTTATTTAAAAAACAAAAAAACTCACTCTGGGTTTTTAAATTAGTCACACATAGCAAAATTTTCTCTGAGAGTTCAAAAGAACTCTGCTCTGTTACAGTGCAGATCTGTCCCAGCCTTAGGACGCTCACAGGGTTACAGAGCCTTTTTCAGGTCTTCTTGCACCCAACTCTCTCTCCCCTGCCCTCTGCCCCCAGGTTTATGTTGGTGCAAGCTGTGGGAGTCCCAGTATGCTCCCTTTTCTCAACATGGAACACATATGAAAGTGAGCCATCACAGCTGCTATTCTTCTCTTTGTAGCTGGATCGCTACATCTCTGCTCCTCTAACTTGCTGGGCTAAGGTTGTATCTGGTAAGAACTTCTCCCTAACCCTGCGCCGCCTCCCCTACAGCTTGCTAACCAGAACTATGACACTTTCTTTCTTTTCTTTTAACTTTGATGATTTCAAAGGGCTAAAGATGAACTCACCTCAAACATTAAAAGAGGTTACCATTTGAATTCAGAAATTTAAAAAACATTTGTTTACTGAAACACATAAAAATAGTATTTCTCTTTGTCTCCACTGTACTATTCAAAATAACTAGATACTGATTTTCTCTTCTAGCTTTCAAGATCCAATGAATGAGTCAAGCGAAATTAATCAGAAGGCCAATGTGTATGTAGTTTTTACTACGCACTTACCTGTGTACATCCATAACCCACTAACAGTGACAATACTCAAAAGAAAAAGGAGAGATTCAGAATATCATAATGAGGCATAACAGTAAGTTGGGGACAGCAGCAAAAACATAGAGTGGAGAGGAGAAAAGGGAAAAGTAGTAGAAGCAAGGGCCCCTAGCCTGGGGCACACATGCTGCTAATAAAACAAAACAAAAATACGCAGTTTGTTGCAGGCTCTTCCTAACTGATCCCCGAAGGGTTGGAGTTTGACACGCTCTCCTGCTGTCTGAAGCTCTGCTTCTTTCAGAAGGCTTTTCCCCATTTAGGAAAGGATTAAGTAGGGCTCAGTAATTCTCATAGAGGAGGGTGTGGTGTTCTTCCTTTTAACCATGAAAAGATTGAAGGTTGTAGTTGCTTTGTAATTGTCCCCAAGGCACGATCATCCTGGGAGAGGCAGCATTTGCAGGTTAGGACAACCCCCCCTATAGTAAAGACTCATATTTCAGGCCACTGCTCAGGTCTGGAATGTAATGAGCAAGGAATACCAGAATTGCAAAATAGCAGCTGGTCTCTCACCCTAAAATAAAACAAGTAAGGACAACAAATTAAAAATATATGCCCTACATATGGTGTTTACAGCACACAACTGTGTGTACCCGTCTATAAACGTGTACACATGTGGGCACAGACACATGGACAAAAAAGTGCAGGCTCAGTACATTGTCCCGTACTCTTTGCCACCCTTTTAATCTCAAAAGCATCAGAATAATTGAAAATTTGCTGAGTATTATGGGATATTTTTGAAAATCTACATGCCCCTAACAATAAAGCGATAAGAAGAGAGAATTACCATGGACACAGGACTATGGCAAAGGGAAATATGTTCCAGCTAAGATAATAGATATTTTATTATGGGATTTATGGATACTATTTCTCTACTAATAGAAATAGACTCTTGGCAGAAAAAGTAAGGACTTGATTCTCTGAAGACAGCAATACTGAGGTTGAGATAGATCAAAGTATAATCAATTTTAATACTGGCTATTTGAAACACTCAATATTTATCAATTAAACATAGTAAGAAATGAGAGATTAAATTTCACAGAAATCATTACAGAAGACACGTTTTTATTAAAATAACTGTCAAGAAAAGAAGATTACAGAATTATGGCTTTCATAATCCCCATATTACCTCCGAATATATCCAGACTCCAATGCCTCTCCCCATTGCCATTGCTACCACCTGCTGGGAGCCACAATCTCTCCCCTGGATTTCCAGGATGGTCTCCCAGCTGCTCTCTTGTCCTCCCTACAGTCTATTTCAGCACAGCAGCCAGGGCGATCCCTTTAAAGAGGACAGGAGACCTCTGGTCGACACCCAGCAATAGCTCTCCATTTTACTCAGAATAAAAGCTAAGTCTCTACAATGGCCTATGCGGGCCACATGATCAGCCCCCGCCCCTACCACCGGCTTAGCACCCCAGTGAATTCATGTCAATTACTCTCGCCCTCACTCACTCGCTTCAGCCAAAGTGGCTTCCTTGCTGTCCCCTGAGCATCTTAGCATGCTTCCAAATCAGTGCCTCTGTTCTCTAGGCCTGGAATGCTCTTTCCTCAGCTATCTGCCTGGTTATCTCTCTCGCCTCCTGCAAATCTTTCTTTAAATGTCATTGTCTTAATAAAGCCCACCCTGACCACCTTATTTAAAACTGCAATCTAGATTTCTCCTGCTCCCACCACTACATTTCCAGTCCCCTTGGCCTTGATCTACTTTTTGTTTTACCACAATACTCTCACTAACTTGCAATATATGAGTTACTTCTTTATTTTGTGTATTACTTATTGTCTATTTCTCACCAAGAGAAACCAAACTCCATGATAACATGGATTTTTGTTCATTCATGGACGGATCCCAAGCACCAAACACAGGGCACATGGAAGTACTTGATAAAAATTTAAGTGAATGAAAAATATTATGAAAATATTAAGCTATAAAATAAAAGAATAAAAATATTTCTTAAAACAACTCCATCAGTAATTTTTTAGAATACTTTTCATTGTATTTCAGCGTCACTTAAAGAATTAGAGGGGCAAATATTTTAACCCTTACGCCTTAGCAAAGTGTGTTGTCTTAAACCTTTAAACTTCCAGGTCAGGATTTATAAACAACATTATCATTTCACCCTCCATTAAAAGAAAGATCACTTTCACAAGCTGACTGCCATTCTACCAAAGCAGTAAAGCCCGTGGTGGGCCTGAGAAATTCGACTCCCATAAAAAATGAGCAGAAGATCAAATAAGTAAAATGGCGGTCCTACCAGAAATCAGGTTCTCAAATAGTTTAGTTAGGACAACAAAATTAATTTGTTCATATATTCATGTAGGAAATATTTAGTAAGAACCTACTATGTGCAAGGTACCAAGCAAAGAGCTGTGGGAGATGCAAGATGAATCAGATATAGACCCTTATCTCAAGGAATTTCAGTTTTTAGTAGGGGAAAATCATAAATAGCTGTAATGTAGAAAATGCTAAGTAGTGTGAAAAGCTCAGATAAAGCACAACAGAAATTCCAAGGATAAAGAAACATTTCCAGAGATGCAGATAATAATTCTACTAGTTTCTGAAAGGTCTCAAGAAAAAACATGGACACTGAAGCCTGCAGCCATAAAACAAATACAGCACGTCCAGATGTGAGTCTGTATCACAAAAGAAATCAGCTGCTTTAACTGGATTGCTGCCAGTCCCAACAGGAGTGGTTTTAAGAGAACTTTTGCTACAGCAATCATTCTGGAAACAAAAGAAACCAGGAAAGAAAGGCTTATTCAAGGCCTTTCCCTCAACTGGTGACCATGGGCAACGCAACCCTGAGCACTGCAACCATCTGAAAATGGAAATAATAAATATTCTATCTTTCACCTTAAGAGATACTGCTTTATATCAGGCATTGTGGTAGTTGCTGAGGAAGATACCATGATTAATTAATCAAAGATTTTGCCCCTAAAGATCTTCTAAGTCAAAGAGTGGATGGATTACTTGGAAAACTGTGAGTTGATGGGAATCCATTAATTTATTAGCAGAATAGTACACTACGTATGCTAGGGTATTGATAGGTAAATATGCATGTTTTCAGACCTCCTTGCCCAAATTTGATACATATTCTAAATGTATACATCACACATGTTTATATATATATCTTATAATATTATACATACCTGTATACATCTTTTATATACATAAGTATGCAAGGAGCTTATATTTGATGAATAACAGAGTTACAGAAAGGCCACAGAACAAATTTCCCTTTAGACAGGTATTCAATGAAGCTGCTTTTCAGTCTATACAATTTTCCTGTGGAATCTCAGTTATGCTTGAGGATTTAATCACTACCTGCCATTAACAATTCTCAAAGGTTTATCTTCCACCCAGAATATCTACCGATCTTCTTACCTGTCCTAAATGAGCACACTTTTTATAAGCAATTCCCCTTTTCTCTCTCCCTATCTCTATCCCCACTGTCCCCCACAGTGGCAACCACCATCTACTTTCTGTTCTAAAAGTCTGACTAATTTAGATAGCTCACATAAGTGGAGTCATTAGTATTCGTCTTTTTGTGACTGACTTATTTCACTTAGGATAATGTCTTTAAGGTTCATTCATATTGTAGCACATGACAGGATTTCCTCCTTTTTTAAGGTTGAATAATATTCCACTGTTGTACACATCACATTTTCTTTATCCATCTATCCACTGAAGGACATTTAGGCTGCTTCTACCTCTTGGCTACTGGCTGTGCAAGCATCTCTTTGAGATCTCACTACTTCTTGATTCTTATTGCCATTGCATGGGGTTCGTGCCACTAACCTCTCCTGTTCTAGATGACTGCAACAGATTATTTCTTGGCCTCCTTGTTCCCTGTCTGGCCCCTGTCCAAGGTGTTTTCTACCCTGCAGCCAGAATGATCTTCCTAACTGAAAATCTGATCATGTCACTTCTCTGCTAGAAATCCTTCAATATCCTACTTGTCCCAACAGAATTTAAAATGGAAACTTCATCCTATCTTTAATGTCCTTCATGATCCCACTCTCATATCTTGTTTTTCTTCACCTAGGGATTTATGCTGTAGCCAGTGGAACTCTCCGTACTTCCTCAAACATGTCATGTTTTCCAGTGTCTACATATTTTTTTCACTTGCTGCTCATCTACCTGGAATAAATCTCCCCTTATTTCTAGTCTAGATAAGTGGTTCTTCAATTGTGGTGAGCAGAGCATCAGCAACAGTATCACCTGAAACTTGCCAGAGACGCAAATTCTCAGCCCTACCCCAGACCTACTGAATGAGAAACTCTGGGGCGGGCTTCAGCAATCTGTGATTTAATAAACCCTATAGGTGACCCTAACGCAGGCTGAAGTGTGAGACCCTGCTCTAGAGATAATTTACCCTTCAACCAGCTCTGTGCACCTCCTAGAGGAAGCCTTCCATGACCCTCCCCAATGCCCCACTGGACTAGATATCCTCTTATTGCTGCCATATCATGGCTCTGTCATGGCATTTATCATTGTATTGTCATTGCTCATTTATTTGCTTGTCTCTAAATTCTTTGAGAATAGAGACTATGATTTACGGTCATTGAATCTCCAATGTCTTCCACGGCACTTGGCATAAATTAGGGGCTCAGAAGTATTTATGATTGAATGACTGAATGAATGGAGAGGTGGATGCCATATATGTATTTAGCATATGTATTCATAATGTATTTACCAAATACGTGCAAAACTTGTGTGCTTAGGTGAGTTTGAATCACTGAATTGAGAATGTGTTTTTGTCAGATTATAAGTGTGTCCTATAGTAATGGCCGTAATTAACGTCAAAGGAAATATAAACAGTGTATATTTTAAGGAATGAAAGAGTAGGCCAACCACACTTCATGGTAAATTAACCTTTTTGACCGTAAGTTACACAGGACAGACGTAATTTGCAAACATGCAACCCCAGACCCTAAAGGTTAAGTAACTTCAAAGGTCCCTAGAGATCCACAGCAACAGGGGAGGAGCGCTGCCATCTTCATGGCTCCTGGCCCATTTTTTCCCTCTAAAACCCAAAATAACACTGCATTAGCATTTGGCAAGAAACATGTATGCACATTTTTCTTTACACTTTAGAAAAAATTCTGATCCAAGTCCCTCCAGTCAGAATGATGAATTATAGACTTTATGGTGCTACTGAATTATGATTTCTTTAAATTACGGTTTATGGTGGAAATGCCTATACCAGCTATTCATTAAAAACTTTCTGTTTCCCCCTTTATGTCTCTGTCATGCCCCAGACCCATAATTTCTAAAACTATAGCTGCTCTCTTTGTTGTGGCTCAAGGCTGATACACTATGTTGCAGTGTAATTATGTGGGCGCTAGCTAAAACGTGGATGCATAATGATTAATTTACAAGGTCTTGTATGCTTGTGGCTCTGTCTAGAAGAGGGGTTTTGGCATTACATACCCCTAGATATAGGGTTACAGTGGAGTTGTTAATTGTTCGAACTAAGCTTCATGCCTGTACCAATTTAACTGTCACCTCGCTTCAAACCTTTCCATGTGCCCACATCCTTTCCCACACACCATGCAAGACCTCTTGCAATCTAGCTCACTGACCTCCATATCTTCACCATGCCTCCTCTGCCTTCCTAATTTCTCTAGTGTTATTGAGCTCTTGCAGTTTTCCCAGCAATCACATTCTCTCTCACCTCTGGGTCTTTCCATGTGCTGTTTGGACGTCTGGTAGTGCCCTGTGCCATGACCTCTCCATTGCTTCCAATACGCCCCCCGAGAACTTTCACTTGGATAATTGCTACTTATCTCTCTGGATTCAGCACAGATATCACCTTCTCCAGGAAACTTTTATAATAGAAAGGAAACTTCTAATAGGGCTTCTAAAACATGGCATAACAATTTCTCCAGCTAGGTGGAGCTATAACTGGCTGAACAATTATACCCAGATGGTATTGAGTAAATGGACATCAGCCTGAAATTCTTTCTAACTACTCAAGGAGAGGCCCTGTGACTGTCTGGAATGCTATAAAAGGAACAGCAGCAACAGATGGCAGGTCGAGATGGATTCCATTTAACTTTCCTTTCACTCTGGAAAGTTTAAGTCTCTTTTTCAAGTCAATGAGAAATGTGTTTACAGGGCTGGTATTGTCTGTATTGTCTGCGTTCTGGGCTAGGCATTGACCAGGTACAAAAACAGGACAGTCTGCCAAATCCCATCAGCATGCCTCCTCCAAGTGGAAACCACGAGCTCTCCCACCCAACTCACGGTCATGTGGAGAGATGCTCCCAGAGAGAGCTTAGGTGCGTCAGGCATCTGTGGTAAGATTGCGATGTTGAACACGCGGCTCTCCAGCTGAGTGTGGGCATCTGTGGCACTGGACACCTGAAAAGAAACGTCATACTGGTGAGCCTCTCCTCTGCTGGGCAAAGCATGTTTGTACGTGTTTATCCCCCTGCCAAACTGTCTGACTGAATTCTATACACTCCTGCCTTATAATTTTCATTCTGCTCCTATTTTAATATTAATTTTTTACTATCTTCAAAAAAGATACACAATCATTTTAGGCAATTCTGAAAATGCATGAAAGTACAAATAAATACAAAATTATATAGAATTTCACTACCTGTTAATTATACTTATTAACATATTGATGCATTTCAGCTTAATCTTTTTTCCATGCCAAAAGGTCAAACTTTATATACAACGTGTATTCTACATTTTTACTTAACATAATAATATGACATTTTGCTGTATCATTAAACATATTTAAAAAAAATTTTTGATAGCTACATAATGTCTCAAGCATTATGAGCATATATTAACACATGTTAAAGATGAGATTTTTATTCCATGTCTTTAATCTTTACCCAGCACAGATATCTACACCTTGACTACAAATGACAAATCTCAGCCTTATCATTGCAAGACAAGATTAATAACGCTAACAATTAGGGTAGTAGTCCCCAAATCAACTTTTTCCTGCTTCAAAAATGCTAAAAAATGAAGGCTTTCCTATACAGCTTCTCTCCTCCCTCAGTGCTCCTGAGCGGCTCCCTTAAAATCTCCTCCCTGTTGTCTGCTCCGACTTAGGCTTGTTACAAGAACTGCAAAGGCCTGTGTGTCATGTGCAATGGCATCAGCTCCATGTGAGAGGGGGCAGGGTTTTGTAAATCCTGAGAAAAAGGCGGGAATAGCAGCTCTTTCTCTAGTCTTCTACAGTTACTTCAACAGAAAAACTGTCTTCTCAGTATCCTGAGCCACTATATGCCTGCAGTTTGAGTTTCAGAACATCCAAATGTTTTCAAGGAGACATCTTATGGTGTCACTATAAATAATATTAATAACAACAGCTATAATTCACTGAACCTCTGTCATGGGCTCAGCATTGTACTAGCTGCTTTTCAAAAGTTATTTTATTTAACACCCACTAAGCAGATATTATTATCTCCTTTTTTACAGATGAGGAAACTGAAAGTCAAAAAAGTTAAGCAATGTGACAAAGTCACAAAGCCAATAAAGGTCAGTACTTAACCAGGTCAGCAAGTTCATGATCTTTCTATTGACCAATGTGACTCAATTTGGAAGCTTTAGGAAAGTAAGAAAGAGGAAAATATGTTCTCCTTTTTCTTGAAGAAAAGGAATGGAACCCTGTGCAGGCAATGAAATGTGGGCATATTACCAAGCAAGGGCATCAATTCTAGCTTCCTTAGTAAGGATACTAGTGTAAAATATGTTGGTCTTTTTCCAACCACATCCCCTGAGGCTGTGTCAACGTGATCTGAATACACCAAAACTAGGGCTCCTTCCAATGCCAAAAGTGACATGAAAGTGCACGCTGTTTTTCTCACTGTGACATGCTCTATTTTCTAACAGCACTCGTATTACATAAATCCCAAGGCTTACATGCAAAAGTAACAGGTGGGATGCATTGACGGCTCATGACAGCACATCAACATGAAAATAGAATTAAATCTATGCAACTCATTGTATTGCATTTTCTGCTTTAAAGAAAAAAAAGAAGGGAAGATAGAAAAGAATCATAAGAACAGCATCTTTTTTAGTCTAAAATCCTTTAAGGACACCAAAATGATGAATGGGAAAAATTGCTAACCATTTATTTTAGCACATAGCTATAGTGTCTGTGTCATTTCAAGTCAAAATATGAGTTAAGGCTATAAAACAAGGAGACTTTAAAAACAAACACACCAAAACTTTTACAGTCAGGGGAACATAATCTCAGAGAGTTGTTTCATACTTGTAATAAAGTGCTGTCAGTGTTCAAAATGCACTTTTTGGAATGCCTTCAGAGGGAGTTCACAGATCATGTAAGAAAAATGAGCTTGTTACTTCATAATTATTCCCTGTTTTAACTGAAAATAATTACTATTCTTCTTACCAGACATGATTCCGAATGACTTTTGGATACTTGGTTATATTTGAAAATCCACTTCCAAAGGATGACATGCTGTCACTATTGAGGATATTCTAAAGAATATCCCATAGGTTTTGAAGGAGATTTCAAGTAGGAGTACTAAACACATTTTGAGTAAAATGTGTTACAACTCTCCAAAGGGAACCACTTTCTAAGTAATAATGTTTAATTGGATGTCTTAAACTCTAGCAAGTTAGTTAAAAAGAAAATCAGTAACTTTTGCTATTTTATAATTACCCACTTAGTAACCAACTTGCAAAAGCAATCAAATATCATTTTGAGCAGGTGCTGAGAGGCCCTTTCCAGGGAAACTCTTCCTATCGATAACATTCTTCATCTAGACGCCTAGGACGGCAAAGGCAGATCTGAGGATTCTAGTTTGCTGGGGTGACTTCTTTTGATTGAGGTCTTTGCCTCCATCCTGACGCATTCTTTGAGGACTGCTGAGTCCCCAGGTGCTAAAAATGAAACGTTAACTGGGGTGAAGGGCACAAATGTTTGCTCACTTCTTGGCCATTCATTGTGCTCGGTATAATCTCTTTTTAATGGTTTCCAAGCTCATTTCAACCTGCTCTCTGGAAAAGCACACCTTTTACACAGTACAAATTAGTCAGGCAATGAAGATGTGCACACCAGGCAGCGGAAGCAAAGTGGACGATGATTTTAACAAGGTGAGAGATTGTAGTAGTTAATCCCCAACTGTATTCCTAGACAAAGAAAAGCCTCAGACTGAGAGGGACTGATCACCAGGAGGGCTGCTTTATATTGTCTCTGACACTGTCCTACATTCTTTTCTGTATCTATGCTTAAATGCTCTTTCTCATTCATCCTTCCTCATTCTTTTGAATTTCTGTTCAATTCTTTATTTCCAAATTTTCCTTGACAGAGCTTTGTCTAATTTTATTGGTCTTTCCAAAGAATCAGGTTCTGTACTCATTTATCAGTTCTAGCATTGTATAATTTATCAATTCTTCTGCGTTTCTCTACTAATTCCTTCTTTTTGCTTTCCTTAGGTTTTAGTGGTTCTTTAGTTTCTTGAGTTAAATATTTAGTCCATTTATTTTCATGCTTTTCTGCTCAATAATAAAAGCATAAGGCCATTCATTTTCTTCTGAGTACTATTTTCTCCACATCATTTAAGTTTTGATAAGTTATTTCCTTCTCATCAATATTTCTTAATAGTTTGCCGGTTTGATTTCCTTTTAGAACTAGTAATTACTTAGGAGACTATTTAAAAAATTCCAAACGGTTTGAATTTTTTCTCTACCCTTTTACTATTAATTTCTAATTATATTTCATAACAGCCGGAGAATGTCCCCAGTATAATTTCTTGTTCTTTAATTTAGTGAGAGCCTCCTTATGGTTTGGTTGTCTTAGCTGGCTGGGCTCTTATAACAAAAATACCATAAACTGGGTAGCTTATAAATGACAGAAATTTATTTCTCACAGTTCTGGAGGCTAGAAGTCTGAGAGCAGGGTGCTAGCATAGTTGGGTTCTGGTGAGGACCCTCTTCTGGCTTGTAGATTGTCGACTTCTCATTGTGTCCCCATGGCAGGGAGCAGAGAGAGGCAGCAAGCTCTCTCACGACTCTTCTAAGTGTACTAATGCTATTCACGAGGGCACGGCCCTCATGACCTCCTCTAATCCTAAACACCAACCAAAGGCCTCATCTCTGTACCATCACATGGGGGTGGGGTAGCATTTCAACATATGAATTTGGGGGGAGACATAAACATTTAGTCTATTGCACTGGCATTTGACAACCTTTGTAAATGGTAGGAACAAATTCTTACACAGTGCTTACTGTGATAGGCAGTATTCTAAATACTTTATACGTCTTAACTCACTAAATCCTCACAATAATTCTATTTTACAGATGAGGAAACTGAAACACAAGGCTTTTGCCCAAGTAATTTGCCCAAAGTTGTGTACCTAATATGTGGCAGAACTGAAATATGAACCTACTGGGTTTGGCTGCTAAGCCTATGATCTTACCATAAGCCGGTAAATGCTGCAAAAATATTTTAAAAAAGAAAAGAAAATGTTTTTCTCTATATAGCATTTGAATATTTTGAAAACATTTTAGCCATTATCTCTCATAAATCTTTTTGCTGTGGAATGGCTCTGCTTGTGGATATCCATTAGGCTGAACTGACAGATTAAAAAACTCTCACAATGCTATTAATTACATTTTTTTCTTCCCCCAAACGTGATTTCCAGGCAATCACAGAAAATTAACTGAGTTGCTTATAAGTAAGGGTGATGGACCGCCATCAGACTATCCAGACATCAGAAAAGCCAGGAAGTAGACGGAACCTGAAAGCGGAAGGAGTCGCTCTGGGCTGGGACTCCGGAGTGCCGGTACCACACGATGCCTTCATCAATGTCTTGCTGGGTGAAGGTGCTGGTGGGGGCTGCGGTCCTCCCATCAGGCAGGTGCTGACCTTCGTCTGCGGGGCTGTCTGCAGGCATGTTAACCAGAAGGACCACTTCCCCTAGGAAAGCCACATAGTTAGTGAGGATCCCTGTGAAAAGTAAGTCAGAGCTCTCGTCTCTTTTCCTACCACTTTTTTTTAACAGAAAAAAAATGAGGTACTTTTTAATTTTTACCTAAGGTGAAGGAAAGGATGTTAACACAGAATTCAGTTGATATCATCAAGTCCGCTGTTAGACAGAATTCCCAGTCTTTGAGCTAAAAGAATGAAAAGTCACTCAAGGGCAATTCATGTATGAAGTTACTGACTCATATCTACTAAAATTACATAAGGAGACCCAAACAGTGGTGAATACTGCAAATACTCAAATTCTGGGCACTGAATGGATGCATTTCTACCCCAAACTTTCTATCTAACAGAAAATGCTCTTCAATCAGTTTTTGGTGTAAACACAATGGAAAGTTAGAAAAAATTCACACAAAGCTATTCTCGGGAGAATTACGTACAATAAAAATCATAATAGCTAACACTGGAACGCATATGGCAGGTACTGCATAAAACAGTTCACGTGGTGGTTCAAACTCAGCTCCACCACGTCCAGCTGCATGAGCTTACTTAGGCTTTATAAGCCTCTTTCCCTCATTGGTAAAGTGAGAATAATAGTAGATACTTCATAGGTTATTAAAAAGAATGTTGATCATCGTTATGTTATTTAATCCTCCTGAAGATGTTATTATCATCTCCATTTTAAAGACAAAGTTCTTTAGGCTCAGAGAAGTTCAATAACTTGCTCAGGGTCACACAAATGGTAAGTAAAGGAGCTGGATTTGAATCTGAAGCTCGTATTCTTGCTCCTGAAACTCTGTTACTGATCCTGATTATTTTGTGTTCACAGACCCATATGTACCCTGCTGAGCACCTGATCATGTTTCCTCCTCCTTTACTCTCTAAACTTTATTCAAATTGAAGCAAGGAAATCTAAATCTAAACAACATCACCAGTAACACCAATCTGCTTCCATTGCTCATTCTTCACCGGAAGCTACTATCTTCTTAAAGTGAGAATGCAAATACAGAGGTGTTACAGAAACAATTAAAATTTCAAGTGAAGACCACAGAGAAGAGTGGATGAAGTGCTGAAAGCAGAGCCGTGTTCTCATGAAAACGCATCTAACAGTAAATCTGAAAGAAGCCTGCCTACCCACTCAGACAGTAAGAGGGAGAGAAGACCGTGCGTGTGCGTGTGTGTGTGAGAGACAGAGAGACTGTGTTTTTAAAAGGTGTAGGAGGATATGCAGATTTTAGTACACAAGACATACTGGGCAATTGATAGCACATTTTGATTACTCTAGAGAAATTTGTTTTCTTACTCAAAGGAAATACTTATTCTAATATTTACATGCACTAAATTCAAGTTAAAAATGAGCATAGTATCTCAGATGGTGATAAAATACTGAAATAAGAGAAAAACATCAGTACTCTTCTTTATATAATCATGTGGAGAACCAACTCACTCTAGTTTCTTTCTTGTATTATTTTTCATTTGTATCTAAGTCACAAATTGCATTACCCATCTCTCCCTGGTTCAACTTCTGCTCATAAGATACTACTAATAAGCATGCTTTTCCAGGATGTGGACTGTTTATGAATGTGACTACAGTTGCAAAATATTCTGAAAGGAGATTTCCATAATGAAAATGTGAAGAGTAGAAGGCTAGAAAATATTTAAATATAAATTTCCTAACTATTCTGCTTTATAATAGAAAAGCTAAGCAGAATTTTCCTAACAAATCCTAATGAAACAAACCTATTTTTCAGGAAAAAAAATCATTGCCATGCTATACAGATTAACAGAAATCACAGGATATTGACCAATTCCACTAATTTCAATTCAGTAAATAGTCAGTAAGCACCTGCTAGGTGCTATCTACTGTGATAGACCCTTCAGGGTGGGGGATTCAAAGATAAAGATCAGCCCCCATTAGCAACTGGGAGCTACTGTGAGATTTTCAGTAGGTGAATGGCATAAACTGATTTAGAACATAGAACGCACGTGATCAGAATACAGAGAGCCTATGAGGCTTCAAAGTCCTGTTAAACAGTCTGGGCTTTACTCTATAAAAATGGTAACAATAGTAGTTAACATTTATGTGGATACTTTGACCAATTATGAGACTACTGCAAAATTGAGATGATAGGTAGAGACCTGAACTAAGAGGTAAGCAACAGAGATAAGATTGGAAAGAAACAGATACAAGAGTTACTAAGGAAGTGGAATCAACAGAACGTGACAAATATGGCTGTGAAGGGTGAGAGAGAGGCAGGAATCAGAATCACCTACTAGGGTGCGTGGTAGGTGGGAAAGCGATGCCACTGATGGGTTGAGTAGGTTGGAGGGAAGGTGAAGAGTTCAGCACCGGATATCTTGAATACAAGGTGCCTTTGTGATCAGCCCATGAATAGACAGGAAGATGTATCAGTACTTTGTGGGGTTCACACCAGTGAGGTGAGAGCTTTTGTGTGGTACCTCACCACTGCTTTTATTATAATATAACAAAGAGATGACCCTTGAAATATGTGAAGATTCAGGTTTAAAAACCAGACAATAATCTTTACTTGTGATTTCCTTTATACTGAAGTCAATATTTTAAGCAAGAATCTTGAAGGGAAAATTTAATAGGTATTAAGAACTGGAATCTCAATGGAATCTCCATAAATTATTTGGGGATTGAGATAATCTGTATTAAAGCTTTCTTACCCTATGCTAAATAATTTAGAGTTGGTAGTGTGTTGGATTAAGTTAGATTCTCTTTCAAATGATACTCAAGCTACTTCATTAAAACCATCTCATCAAATTTACTTTCAAACCTGCAAAGCAGCTAAATGTCCCAAGTATTAATCAACTCGTCTAAACTTACACCCAAAAACAGTGATGAGTCTGCAAGTGGTTGAACTTAGGTCCTTTATGCACATACCACAAAAGCATTTACATTTGGTCCAGTTCCAGTTCACAAAAAGCCTAAAGTTTAACTAGAACATTCTAAAGTGATGAGGGAGTACATAGAAGCCAGGGTGGCAATGAAGTAAGAGCCTCATAATTCACTTCACTGGGATAGATAGATGTAAGTAGATTTGTATTAAGTGGGCTTCTAGTTCCTACAACCTTTTTCACTCTTGAATGCTTCCTAAGGGCAATGTGATCTGATTATTACTAATAGGGAGCTCTGAACACAGAGAAGAGGATTATGCTCATGGAAGAGGATAATTAAGAGAGTTACAGCAAGAAAGGGTCACAATCAAGCCTACATGGCATTTATCAAGCTGAAATGGCTTAAAAACCATTTAATTCAGCATTGTTCTACTTAATACTTAAACAGAATATTGGACTACTGGGCTGTATCTAGGAAATTTAGGGGTTTAATTTTTTGGCTTTTAATGATCAAGATAAAGGTAGAGAATTTAATACATCAAAAGAGTCAAAGATTTTTAGAGCTGAAAAAGACACAAACATTATCCAGCTTAAAATCAGGGGGTGAAAGAACGGCAAAGTTGAATTTCAGGGTCTGTGGAGTAATTAGCAGCATTGTCTCAATGTTAATTTCCTGGTTTTGATCATTGTTCTATGGTTATATAAGGATGTAACCATGGGGGAAGCTGGGTAAAGTGTAATCAAGAGCTCTTTGTATTAATTTTGCAACTTTTCAGTATGTCTAAAATTATTTTAAAATAAAAAGTTAAAAAACTTATCTAGCGGGGCTGGCCCCGTGGCCGAGTGGTTAAGTTCGTGCGCTCCGCTGCAGGCGGCCCAGTGTTTCGTTGGTTCGAATCCTGGGCGCGGACATGGCACTGCTCATCAGACCACGCTGAGGCAGCGTCCCACATGCCACAACTAGAAGAACCCACAACGAAGAATATACAACTATGTACCGGGGGGCTTTGGGGAGAAAAAGGAAATAATAAAAAAAAAAAAATCTTTAAAAAAAAAAAAAAAAACTTATCTAGCCTAACCTTTCACAGAAACCTATAGTTGAAGGGGTACACTTGCTTTCCCCAAGGTTACACAACTATAATAAATGACACCCCAGCTAGATTGACTGTTTTACAATTATAATATCAATTCTTGATTAATTATGCTTTTCAACGTCTCTTTAGATATTAGAATTATTTTTAAATTGTATAAAAATTTTTCCACACTACAGAAATTATATAATTTTTAAAATCTGCAAACCCAGAGGAAAAACAGATTATTCTTCCTCTGCCATTTAGCATGCCAAGTGAGTTTTTACTTCTAATGAATATAATTTTCATTTTTAGGTGATCTCTAATTCTTTTTAAAAATCTACCTGCCTGTTCTTTTATTTTTACAGCATTTTGTTATTTCCTTACAGTTTCATTCTTTTATGTCTTTAAATCATTTTAAATATGCTTATTTCATAGTTTTTATAAGATCATTCCTTTATTTGAAATCCTTGGCGTTTTAATCTTCTTGTTTGTTTTGGTTATGATACAATAGATTGTTTCCTCATATGTTCTGTATTTCTGAATTCTGAGCTAATGTTCAGTGGTTTTATCTGTGAGAATCCCATGTGGCCTGGAGTTGAGGGTGGACATTCTGTAGAATTTTCTACTAGTTTGTGCAAAATACCCAAGAAATATCATTGGCCTGAGATTAATCTTCACATTAATGTGTCAGTTTTGGGTTTCTCAGACAATGCACACGATGAACTTAACCTTGGATCTGCGGGAGAAACAGGCCTGAAGTTCTGAATTCTCAGCAGACATTCTGCTTTACTCAGCCCTGGGAAAGACAGGTGGGTTTCTTTGGCATCTCTCTGTTCAGGTGAGCTTCTTATTTTCTATTCTGTCCTTCTAATTGAAGGTAGGTCTTTCCAGAGTCCTGGTCTTAGGCAGGATCTTCCAACTTTCTGTTTCTGCATGGGCATTAAATCCCAAGGTCCTGGATTATAAGACACACACAACCTCTCGCAGGGAAGCTATGCCATTAGCTCATGCAAGACTGGCTTTCAGTTCCTTCTTTGTTTTCGGCATCTGGAGATTTCTCTCTATTCTTGGGAGGTCAGCTATGAACACCTTATAATTCTTATTATCTTTTATCAAGAATTTCTAGGTGATGATGATGGGAAATTATTCAGGTTATCATATTCTACTATCTTGCAAGAAGTGGAAATAACAATGGAGATCTTGAAAAATGTTCTTATGTAAAGTTTTTTTTTTTTTAAGTCTCAACAAGGAGAAGACTGGTGATGTTCTGGTAAGGACACGCTGTGGAGTTTGAGAACCTGAGCTTTAAAATTAAACTGACATATATTAGCGAGGTGACTTTTAGCAAGTTACTTTCTCTGTTTTAAAAAGAAGTTGTTTTGAAACTTAAATGTTAGGTTTTACATATACTTTACATTTACATTACTTCTCATACTAGTGCATAATATGTGTACAGTGTGATAGCTATTATGATTTTTCTGTTTTTAAAGGGGATGTGTGAGGCATTAGAAAGTCAAGTTTGTTGGAATCACAGGCTCGCTGCATAGCATCCTACAAAAGCAAGTCCAAGACTGCTGAATACACTGATGAAATCATAAAGGAAAAAGGAGTTACCAAAGTGGGGGTGGTCCTGTGTAATTTTGTAGACGATTTCTGAGGCACTGGCACCTGGAGCTTCGGCCTGTAAGATTCTGTTGGTAATCTGCAGCATCCCCCCTTCTGGAACCCACACCATTGAATTAGCCACAAGTCGAAGACCTCCATCATTCTAGAATAAGGAAAAAACGCAGAATTAGGACCAAGCAAAACAAGAAAATACCAGTCCTTAAAAACAGAAATTATCAGGCCCTATTGCTGATAAAGATCACCTAATAAGAGAGATTCACAGCTTTGGAGTCACACTATGAACTATTTGTGTATATTATGTGTAGATATATGCATATGTATGTATGTATATATCTTGCTTTTTCTTTTAATTTTTCAAGAGCAAATAACTTATTTCACTAAGGAAGACTAAATCTCTCCATTTCTTTCTTTCATTTTTCGATCTACCTGCCCTTCCATCTTCCCCATCCACCAACCTTCAGCAACTATTCATTAAACACCTATTATATGCCAGCTCTTTTGCTAGAGGCCTGAGTTATACAAAGATGGCTGAAACAAGACCTCAGTTTCAGAACTTGCAGCCTAGTGGGAGAGACAGACACATAAATAATTACGATGCATCACAAGGGATGCTCTCTAAGAAGCTTGAGCAGGGTACTGTGGGAGAGTAAAAGAAAAACGAGATTTCCTCTTTGGGTAAGGAACGCTCAGGAAGGCTTTCCTATGGAAATATCATTTATTCTTGAATGACAAAAAAATGGGCTTTCCAAGTAGAGAAGTGGTGAAGCACAGTCTAGGCAGGGCAAAGACATGAGACAATGCACTGGGTGTTTAATAAAATATCCAAGTATGTGGGGCCAGCAGAGTTTAGGGAGCCGGAGGAGAGGGTGAAGAAAAAGTGACACTCTCTTAAGGTTGGCTGGTAGAAGACACTATGCTAAAAGTCTCCATTCATCTTATAGGCACCATAAAGTCAACAACGAGTCTTCAGGGAAGGAAATGAGATGATGAGACCTGGGTTTTAGAAAGACTCCAGCAGCAAAAGATGGAGGGGACTGTGATGAACTAGGAGCTGTAGAAACCATTTAACAAGTTCCTGTAATGGCTCAGGTGAGAGAAGATGAGAAGATAATTGCAGTGGGAATGGATAGTTACAAATAGATTCCAGAAACACCACCGAGGCCGAATCGACAGGCCTTGATGATTGATTGAAAGTGAAGCCTTAGAAACAACCGTTGGGAGTAGCTGGCTGGCAGAAATCACCCATTTAGCACTCCTGAGAAGGCAATGATTTTAATTGCCAAAGCTAATATCATTAAAAAGTGCTCCCGTTCCTGATTTGCCCACCTCTTCCAAGGCCTCATAACTGACATTTTCCACAGAATGAGATTAGCGAGGCTGCCAGGGTTCAGTTTGTTTTCATACTTTTAAAATCAGTAAATCTGATATTTTGAAATATGGCATTTCAGAAGGGATGTTTTTCTAAATTATTGTTATTACTTTCAAATATGCCAATAAACAGAAGATAGCAAACAGCACTCTCCGAGGGGAATATTCAGAACAGAAGACAACAAATACTCCTTTGACACGAGAGCATTTGCCCCCCTCAGGAGGGGGTCATGGCCATTTTTACCACAATCACCAGGAAACTGAGTCAAACAGTGCCCAGGAGAACAGCAGCAAAGGCACCTTCTATTGTGATTGGTGCTCAGGGGCGAACTCCCAGAGAATTTTTTCCTTTCACATTGATACAGCATATTATTTACAAAAACATCAAAGTGTGCCAAGAACTGCCTGTTATCTACTAGAATTTTTGGGGAAAAGCCATATTAACTCCAGTAGAGTTTTATATAACATGATACACTTGGACCCAGATGTCTTAATTGCTAGAAATCTTTCTAAAAGCAGCAGCCTCAACCACTTTAATTACGGTAATGGAGATGGGTCACACACCAACAAACACATTCTTGACTACCAAGGCAAGGTGGTTTTTCAAATATTCCAAGCAAGTAAGCAGTGTGACCCGAACGCACCTCCCCAGGTGTCTTTCCCACTACATCTCTATCTTGACTATACTTTCTCAATACAATTCTCTGTAATTCCTGAGTGAGTGAATATTTTTAGGAGACAATTCTCCTTGCAAGTCAGTGTTCAGAGTCTAGCAACATCTGGAACTTATTAGAAGTTCAAAATCTCAGGCCCCACCCGAAACCTTCTGAATCAGATCTTTGGAATTAGAATCTTAGCATTTTATTTTTTTCACCAGCTTTATTGAAGTATACTTAACAAATAAAATTTTTATATATTTAAGGTGTACAACGTGATGTTTTGACATATGTATACATTGTGATATGATTAGTACAATCAAGCTAATTAAGGTATCTATCACCTCACATGGTTACAATTTTTTTGGGGGTGGTGAAAACACAAGACCAACTCTCTTGGGAAATTTCAAGTATACAATACAGTATTATTAAGTATAGTCACCATGCTGTACATTACATCCAGAACTTATTTCCCTCCCATAACTGAACCTTTGTACCCTCTGACCAGGATCGCCCCATTTCCCTCACCCCCTGGCAACCACTGTTATACTCTGCTTTAATGAGTTCAACTTTTTTAGATTTAAAATCTAAGTGAGATCATGCAGTATCTGTTTTTCTGTGTCTAGCTTATTTTACTTAACATAATGTCCTCCAGGTTTATTCATGCTGTCACAAATTGTAGGATTCCCTTCCTTTTTAAAGGCTGAATACTATTCCACTGTATATACATACTACATTTTCTTTATCCATTTATCCATTGAGGAACACTTAGATTGTTTCCATATCTTGGTTATAGTGAAGAATGCTGCAATAAACATGGGAATGCAACTATCTCTTTGAGATACTAATTTAACTTCCTTTGGATATAGAGCCAGAAGTGGTGTTGCTGGATCATATGCTAGTTCTGTTTTTAATTTTTTGAGGAATCTCCATACTGTTTTCCATAATAGCTTCACCAATTTACATTGCCACCAACAGTGTACAAAGGTTCCTTTTTTTCCACACTCTCACCAACGCTTATTATCTTCTGTCTTTTCCGTAAGAGCCATTCTAACAGATATGAGGTGATATCTCACTGTGGTTTTGATTTGTATTTCCCTCATGATTAATAATGTTGAGTACCTTTTCATGTACCTGTTGACCATTCGGATGTCTTCTTTTGAGAAATGTCTATGCAGGTCCTTTGCCCATTTTTTAATTGAATTATTTGTTTTTTGGCCATTGAGTTGTTTGAGTTCCTTATGTATTTTAGATATTAGCCCCTTTTCAGACACTTGGTTTCAAATATTTTCTCCCATGCTGTAGGCTGCCTTTTCATTTTGTTGATTGTTTCCTTTGTTTTTCAGTTTGATGCATTCATACTTGCATTTTAATAAGATCCCCAGGAGATGAGGAGTCATGCCCAGGAATGAGAGAAGCACAGCCCAGGATAGAGATCTCAATGGATCTAGAGTGGTTCTCCTGAAACGCCACAGACAGGCCTTTCAGAATATTTACATCTATAACAGGATAATACATATGCCTCTGTTTGTAAATTATGTGTTCACACTACTTAAGGAGAAACAGACAACTGTCTAAGGAAAAGAAGTACTCTTCCCACTCATTATGTTGAAGATGGTTTTTCTGGCTGCTTTCTTTGGGAGAGGGTACATGGAAGATTCAAAAAGAGATGAACAGAAGGCTGTACACTATCTTTTCCATGGCTAAAGTGTCCAAAAACCCAGACAAATTTTAACATTTCCCCAATGGTTCTGACATTTTGCAATTTATTTATCTCCTTGTTTTTTTTCCTGCACAATGTGCATATATCCCTGTAAGCTCAAGAAATTAGCCATAATATCAGTTGAATAATCTCCTGCCTAGTGATGTTTGATATATCCTTCAGGGCACCACATTAGAAGGCAATGAAATCCCAACAAAAGATTATGGGGGTATAATTAAAACGGGGCTTTAAATTAAATAGTTCTCCTAATTCATTTCATAGAACAATAGGCGTACAGAAATGCTGGTAATAAAGTTTAGCCATTATATATTGTATTACAAATAAAAATATTAACGTTGTAAACCAAAAGTAAAGGCCCAAACCTTTATCATTTGGAGGAAAAATCACACAAACAAAATGAAACTCCCCCCTCCCCCCCACCAAATAAAGGTTGAGACATAAATGATGAGCTCAAATGATAGCGTACCCCAACCTCAGGCCAAAATATTCAAGATAAAAAATTTTAAAACTTAATTAAATAGAAAATGATGATAATTAGATATAACAGCAATCCTAACATTTTATTTACTCTGTAAAAATATATCATAATTTGCAAAGGTTCATTTATATCATAACTTTTAAAATTTAATCTTGTAGGACATTGTGGATTTTAGAGAAGAATCATGTGGAGTGGTGCATATAACGTGAAACTTAGATGCTATTTACCAGGATGAGGAACGATGGAAAGATAATTAGACTGTTTTTGTGTTTGTCAATGTGCATGTGCACCTCCTTCAGGTCAAGAATATTTTCAACTTTCTCTCTATGTAGCCTTCAACTGCTTTATAAATAAATAAACTTTTTGAAATCAGCAAACATCTTACAAGACACTAAACTGAATAAGCTAAGCAAGTCCAAAAGAGGTGAAACCCAGACACGCAGTGAGGATTTATTTATGAGATAGACAGACTGTTATTCAGAAAAATAAACATTTTTGTGCCACTGATATTTATAATTTTCACAAACATCTTTATTATCAAACTGTGTCCCCTCAAGACAACCAATGGGAGGATAGGTTTTAAGAAAATTGAGGGAAAGCACAACAGGGTTTTTAACTGCACACGGGTCTTACTAAGGTCAAGCAGCCAGAGAGGACTCTGAGCAATAGAATTTTCCATCCAGTTCATAGCATGACACTTGGGGGCTTTTAACATCAAAGCATTACCGAGCTGCAGAAAATAACTGCTCAAACAACAACAAATGAGGTCAAAAAGATCACCAGATTTATTGCCAAAGTGGAAAAAGGAGCATGATTTCCAGAGATGACTTAATTAATGAAAAAGGAGGCAATTCCTTGAGAGTCCAGCAGTGGAGAGAAACCCACCAATAAGCATGACTTTCCCTGCTCACATTTCAGCCCCTGTGAGATGCCGAAATGCTTTAGAATCGTATCTCTAGCAGGCCTGGGTTTGGTAATCCACTCAATTAATAAAAGCCTGCTCAGCAGAGCATTCTTTACCTTTTAATCTTATTTCTTTTGCCTCCTCCTCCCAAGAAAACATGTTTCAACATCAGTCCTGGGTCTATTTTCTCCTCAGTGACCCAGTATAAGCCTGGAGGGTGGTAGTCAAGTTTACTCACTGCTAGGCCAAGGATAAAAACATAAGTTTGGGAAAAGTGATGTAGAACTTGAGAAATAAGAGTGGGACTGACAGTTCCTACCCTCAGTCCCAGACGGTCCACCCCAGCATCAGCAGAGGTGCCCTGAAGGCTTCTCATCTGATGCAGAGATCGATTCAAAGGCAGGAAGACGGGCACCAGGCTCGCTCAAGCTGTTGCATCCATCCATCTATCTATCCATCCAACAAAAATGTACTGAACTCTGACGATGTGCCTTGCTCAAGAGAGTAAGACTGAAACACTTTCCGCTCTCACAAGCTTCATTTTTCTACCCTCCCTTCCTTTCCATCCATCTTACCAGGTTAAGTTTTCTGTTGAACAACATCGGCATTAATTTGTACATTCATTCACTAGGAATTAGACCTAAACTCCTTGGCCATTCCATTTAAGCCACTAGCTAGACATCAGCCAGTAATTGGCCTCACTCCAAATTTAATACACAGGTAACCTCAGGGTAAGGACTCGGATGATCATCTTGTAAAACGGCTATCAGAACAAAATCAATCATGTCTGACTACATACCTACTAGAACCCATTAACAGTTGAGCCAGTTTTTTCCTCTTGGGCTCCAGTAGACTTATGATTATAAATAGCTTCACTTGTAACAAGATGTGGTGAGCCCAGAGGGAAGATTCCAGGAGGCCTGGGGCCTAGACAGCTTGGATAGGAAACTGAGAAAATGACTAAATTACTGTCTCCATTCTGTCCATTAAAGGGATAAGAATATATATGACCACAACATTGAAAAATCTGGGCTAGAATGAAAAGAGCTGCATGGTTAAAGTGTGAGAAGCCAGAATTTACTTGAGTTGAAATCACAGATCCAGCACCAAAAACCTCAATGAAAAATAAACATTTTTAAACCTCTCTAAATGTTTTCAAACCTTCTTTTTTTGTTTCCTCTTTTGGAAAATAAGAGATAATAATTGTACAAATATTCTAGAATGACCATGAAGATCAAATGGAATAATTCACATCAAGCATTAGTGCCCAATAAAGGTTACAAACTAAACAAACAGAAATACCTTCTACCCATAGTAGAATTTCCTTAGAAGAAATAAGGTCGTAGAGTCTCTATTCTAATCCTCTTCACAAAGATATTGTAAAGATCAGAGTACTTTTAGCCCACATGATGGACAGGTAAGCACAGCACTATATGAGACGGAGGGATGGTAGGGAGAAGGAGGAGGGACAGACACCATAAACACCAACATGACTCCCAAGTTATAAGCACTACAAGAATTCTTAAGTTCTGTGCTTCTGCCTTATTTATAAATTAAAATTCTATTTGTATGTTTCGTTTCCTTTTGGTAGTCAAATCAACTAAAATCTTAGAAATACTCTTTGACATTGGGCCACACCACAGGAAATGATTGTGCAATACACTCAATTGAGCTCCAAACACGGAGATTGAAACCACAATAGGAAAGGTGGCTGCCGGAGTTGCAATGAAATCCTCTAACAATCTTTGGTAAGAAACCAAGAAGGAAGAAAAGAAAACTTTCTGTCTCTGTCTAGACTTCATCTCTTCAGAACTAAACCTCATCTCCCAGGGCGATTGCAAGAGGGTGATAATTAGGATTAGCTACAAGGTGGCTATCTGCCAACTCTATCTCATAATCAGCCTCCATTTACTCGCATCTATCTCATGCCACCATCACTGTTTTCAGCAGCTGAAAATAATGAGACAAGAGCCTGAGAAATTAGCTAGCAGACCATATTAGATTCAGCTGTTCACCTTCAAGAGGATCCATTGCAAATTTTGAGTGATCATTGGTGAGAAAGTGACAAGTGATTTCTAAACTGTCCTCAGCAAGTCAATCACTCTAGCTAACGATTAATGACACTGCAGTAGGGACTGATATTTGGAACGAAAAGTTCAAAAGAAATTATAAGTCTCCCAATCTACTACCATGGGCAAGAGCTATTCTTGCCGTAACAGAGAAAAGAGCTGCTAGTGGAATATCATCAAGTAAACAGTTTTGAAAATGTTTTTCGATGGGCTCTTTGATCTTGCATGGGTTAGCTGAGTATTTTCCAAAATGTGACAGCCATCCCATTAGTAGTATCCAAGAACATTTTATGTAGTACATGGGTAAATTTTTATTAAATGGTTATGTATTAATTTTAATATTTTAGAAAAAAGTATAATTCAATATTAAGCTCATGATTTCTCAAGTATTATTAATTAGGATGAGGCCATAATAAAAAAGTAAGTTGATTCAAAGAAAAATTTCAAGTAAATAATAGGACAGGTGCTCACAGATATGGCAAAAACATATGGAAGTGGCATGGGAATGACTCAGACTGAGAAAAACTGCTTTTCACTGGGCTCCTACCTGCTGTGCCAAGGATTCCTGTGATTACTAAAAGGGAGAGTTCCCTCATCCTACTGCACTTGGGCTAACAGAATGGCTGAACTCATCTTTTTTGATTCATTATGATAGCCTGACCATGAGCTTCACATTGCATGAGCTGTTTTAGGAGGGCAGACAAGAACAGGGGCACGCTTGATTCTTATGATGGTGCTCAGGCTGGTGACAAAAAAATTAGTGAACAGGGGCTGGCCCCATGGCCGAGTGGTTAAGTTCGCGCGCTCCGCTGCAGGTGGGCCAGTGTTTTGTTGGTTCAAATCCTGGGCACGGACATGGCACTGCTCATCAGACCACACTGAGGCAGCATCCCACGTGCCACAGCTGGAAGGACCCACAACAAAGAATATACAACTATGTACCGGGGGGCTTTGGGGAGAAAAAGGAAAAAAATAATAAAATCTTTGGAAAAAAAAAAGAATTAGTGAACAACGAGGCATTTTTATGGCAGCAAGTCAACATAAAAGTTCAAAAGTTTCCCTTTTATAGAGAACAGGGGGACAGGTCTTTGAGATCAAGGGTGCTCCTAACAAAATATATAATGCCTCCTGAAACTGGGTAATGTGTTCTACTGATCTTCTTTGAACGTCCTAAGTATCTCACTAATAGGGTTTAATAAGTGTTTGGATAAATAAATAACTAGCCATATCTTAACTTTATTGCAAAATATTGTCATCAACAGAACTTCACATCTAGGTGCAAGGAAATTTTGCTCTAGGAATGGCACCTACCTTGGGCACGGTCTTCACATGGAACAGTATATTTTGGAAGGAGTGTCCGTCATTGGCCTGCAAGACTGCAACATCAGATGTGCTATCTGAGCCATCATGAGCATAGTGGAGGAGGCCCCTGGAGAGTTCATCCAGCCGGAATTGATAGATAGGGTTTGCAGGAGACTGAAGTGTTTGGAGCAACTGGCCATGAAGTGGAGGATCCAGCACTTCGACTACCACATCCTGTGGGTTGTCATCATCTCGGATGTCAAGCAGCTGGGTGGTGATGGTTCCCCTCGCTCCTCTGCTAATATGGAGGGCTTCATTTCTCAGCACATAGGGGGCCTGTGGAGTCGAAGGGAAGGAGGAGAAGAAAAGTCATTTAGCAGGAAAATCCAGTGGACTAGATACCAGTTGTGTGCAACCTGATTGATATTTCTAAGCTTTTCAAGGAACTCTAGGCACTCCGGCAAAGTGCCAAACTGTTGCATAGATAAAGTATTTGTCTGAGGGTAGTCAGTCAAAGTAATCACAGCAAATGAGGTTACTTCACACCTCCGGTTCTGGAGGTTTCTCAAGCTACTTTCAAGACCACAGTATTCATCAGAGGCAATTGAGGTGAGCTGCATGCTTCTGAATCTCTGATGTCTCTGTTCTCTTGATTGACACTATACCCCCTGTGTTGTAACTGGGATCAGCTCAGTGTCAGGGAACCCACTCAGCCGTCAGCAACCAAGGGAGACTAATAAGAGAGGTATAGAATTTTTGCACTTGTGTTGGGAGTTGAGCACTTTATTTCAGGCTACTCTGCAGCATGCTGACTCGGAGCAAGATACTACTGCATTCTGAATTCACGCTGTTTCTGGTCCCTCCCGGTAACTTTCCTCAAGCTGTCTCAGTCTCATCCATATCCTGAGGGGGCCTACTCCAACTCAGGTTATAAAGCCTGATAAGATCATGGTCTGAGTAAGGCAGCCACCTGGTTAATTCATGTGGCAAATTTTAATGTTTCCCTTAGGATTACCAGGTTTCCCCCCACCGACTTAAGTAAACAGATAAAATGTTCTTTCATAAAGATAAAACTTAATGAACCCATCAAAAAAAATATGGAGGCCAGAAGCCAAAGAAAACATTATCTTAGTTTTTTATATCGTTTGAAGTTGAACTATCTAGGACTTTTCTCAGCACACTGCCTTCTTTAATCCAAATGGCTTTCTTTTAAAACTTCACCTCCTGGCCTCCTGGAAATTTCAATATCTATTAAAGTAATGTCTAACTAATGCATCATTATCATAATCACATAGTAGGAAACTAGCTGATAGTTACTCCTCTGAATTCCCGAGAATTCAAAAGCTGTGATTTTCTACACGGGAATGAATGGCCCCTCAGATTCTGAAAGAGGAGATGTCAAAGGTGATGTCAAAATCCATAAATGGAAAAGATCGAATTAACTTACATGAGAAAATCTCAGGGAGGCTCAAGACCATATTGAAATATCACAGAAACGTAAAGGAACAAAAATAAGTTAAAATTCATTTCTAAAATTCCACTTTTACAAGGTTAAAATGCTAAAGGTTTCTCATATAATAAATAACATAAAAAACATGCCCTAACTATCTACTATAGTTAGGAAAAGAAAGAAACAAAAATGAGGGAACCATGGGAACTCACCACCTCAGATTAGGAAGTAACCTGCCAACACCTACCCTATGTCTTTTATTCACCTAATTAGAGGAACTGTATCAGCACAAACAAAAAGAACAAAACAAAACTTCTGAGCCTAAGTACTGAGAAACATCTAAGCCAGGAAGTGCTCAGACTCAACGTGGCCCTCTGGCACATATTTACAGAGATCACAGGTTTCAGCTTTAATTAAAACAAAATTCATACTCTCAGCCCAACCCTGAGGTCAAATTAACTCAGGTCAATTTCCAATCATTCCTCAACTTCAGTCACCCTTGAAGTGAGAATGCCATCAAGAAGAGCTGAGCTGGGCTGTGAATACTATTTGGCAGCTACTTCTGGCTGAAGTCTATATTATCCATGGTCTGTGGTCTTTACATTTTTGGACCCAAAATATAAAAATATCAGTTTAAAAACAACAACCTTCTTTGAATCATGACTAACACACTACTAATATCTGGATATTCTGGTTGTCTTGGTTCCCCATGCTGATATCCCACTCTCTTGCTGTTCAGAACTTAAGAATATATCTATCTTCCTACTCTCTTTACACGCTTCAGCAGTTCAATCCCTCAAGACCGGTTCCTCAGAGCATCTACTACTATATGTATTCTGGACACAGAAGTACAACTTGACAGAGATGAGTGATGAGAACAGAAGAGCCATCACACTGAGTTTTATAGCATCTACCATGATTTCCTCAGACTTGTGTGTGGCTGATGATCACACTAGCTCCTCATCTAAGTAGATCCTTAATAAGATCTTCTAACTACTGCAAACTGGGTTAAACGTAGTGCAGCTACATGACAGATAGGCAAAAAGTAGCTGAACATAATTCCACATCGCTGAGAGAGACATATTTAGACAAAACAAACTCATTTACCTAAGAATAGGAAAGTCTTAACAACTGGAACAGCTTCAAATTATTCTGAAGGGCTATATCAGATTCAGTAAACTAAGGCACCATAATGTAATGGTCAAGAACACAGACTCTGTTGCCAGATTTACTGGGCACAAATCTTAGCTCTCTATTTATTAGCTCTATCACCACAGACAAGTTACTGAATCTCCCTATGGCTTAGTTTACTCAACTGTAAACTGGGGATAATAATACCTCATAAGACTGGCATGAAGATTAAATGAGAAACACTAAGAAGAGTACTACAGACGTTTTAGTAATTGTAGCTGTTATTACCCACAAGTACTAAAAATTACTCCAGTGGCATTTCATGAGGAAACCGAGACAAAATTAACTTAGCTCAATCATTTTTGCTAAAATTACAAGAAATCTCGATTTGGGCTTGAGAATTAGTAGGCATGTGAAATTATTAAGTGTGTGGCACTTTTATTACCTGTGTTGAAAATGCTTGTATGTTGATCAGCTGTGGCTCAGAGAAGAACTGCTGGTCACTAATTTTCAGGGAAAAGTACCCCTTCCTAAAAGAAATCCCCAAGAAAAGGAATGAGAAAATACAATCATTAAATTATTCTTTAGAAAGACAGGAATGACAAATATTTTCAGGTTATGTGCATGTATGAATTTGGATCAAACCACTACAGTAGTATCATATTCATACTGTAAATAAAAATGACCAGCTAAAGAGGAACACAGTGAGAGGCAGGTAAAACTACTATGCTTTCTTAGATCTCATTATAACACAACAATTATGTAAACTTTTTGTTTCCTGTTTTTCTAAGTTGAATATATGAAAGATTGAAAATGAGTTGTGGGACCAAGACAGGTTAGTAATATATTGTAGGCTAACGGTTAAATTGGAGAATGGAAAGGAATTTTTCATAGTCCCTGACTAGTTCTCAATGATTCCCTCTTTCCCGCAAACCCTCTCCCCAATGCCTGCCCAATTCATGTGAGTGGACCCCTATTAACAATATCTGCAAAATTTGTATTACACAACTCTATCTATCCCCTTTCCCCTCTGCCCACTGCACAAACATTCAGTGTGGACTTGACTGGGGAAGGAAGAGTTATTCCCTGGAAATTTGGAACTGGCCTGAGAGTCTTCATTTGAACATGTGGGAACCATAGTCTGCAGTGTCAATGGGAATGTGGAGCAGGCCTTTCTGTAGGAGAGAGGTGAATGAAGCCTATGAACAAAGAGACACAGAGACAAGAGGAAGAATGGAGTCCTGCTTCCCATTCCGGGTTCTAGCTTCCAGGCTTGCCCTGGAACCTAGCTGCTCTTAACGTCTTGAGATCTGAGCCCCCCGCAATGTTAGAACAAGCCTTACTATTTTGCTTCATCTAGTTCACAGTGACTTCCATTACTCTTCTAACCAAAGAGTCCTAATTAGTAGGACAAAATAAGGCTCACTCTTTGCTGTGGTTTTTACTTCCTGTAAAAGAATGTTGTTCCAGCAGCTTCAGAGACTACTAGAAGGGAAAATTCAGAGTTGCCCACCTTCAAAGTCAAAACAAGCACAGCACTCCCTGTGGGCTGGTAAGATGTGAGATTAACGCATTATGGGAGGTTTTGGATTCTCATCTATGATAGGAACCATCGTTTTAAAAGTTCTTTAAAAGGTATTCTTGGAACTAAGTACTGATACATGAAAGAATGTGGATGGGTCTCAAAAGCATTATGGCAAAAGCCATAAACAAAAAGATTACATATTGTATGATTCTATTCCCATGACATTTCAGGGCAAAACTCTAAGGGTAAAAAATAGATCAGTGGTTGCCAGGGACTGGGACTGTAAACATACAGGGGCATGACTGTAAAATGGAGATTTTTGTGGGTAATGGAACTGTTTTATATCTTGAGTGTGGTTGTGGTCTCAAGACTGCAAGACTGTATATATCTGTAAATACTCACAGAACAATACACCTTAAAATGGGGAATTTTATTGAATGCAAATTATACCTCAATAAACCCTATTTTTAGAAAAAATATTCATTCCTGTCTTCCTTCCCATTCTATCCTCCCCTTCATTTTCTGCACCATTTGAATCCTGCTCCTCTCTACTTTCACCTCCAGACTTCAAGAGAATGCAATTGATGGGAGAAACAGAATGAACAATGAAGGGGTAGTTACTCCCAACCTACTGGGGAAAAATGAGTTTTGGTGGCACTCAGGTTCCAATAACTGTTCAGCATCTCAGCTTATCAAGGTCACCACGACTATATTTACAAGTTGTCTTGTATTCCACAGGGGCATTCCAATCCCAAAGGAATCCAGTCTAAAGAATCATGGTCAGTGTTTTCATGGGGAAAGACAAAACCACACACCTATGTGGTAGGTTGCCCCTTCTGTTTTTGCGTCATTCAGTGACTTACATAGTTTCCTTTTTTTCAGGAGTTTCTACCAGCTTTGTTTTACTATTCCTCTTATTCTTTCGTTTAAATTTTTAAATAACAAAAATCCAGTATTAAAATGGATACAAGAAAAAAGAGTTCTGAAAGAATTCCCTGCAAAATAGTTGCCATTCTTTGTCCCATTTAGGAGTGCAAAGCTGACTCTGCAAGAGAATAGGTGATAAGAGACTAAAGAAGTTTAACAGACAAGAGGGTTAACTTTGGGAGTCTATGGAGCTTTATATACTTTGCACACTTTTCACAAGTGATTCCAAGATAAATGACTACAGACGTGGAGCTGTGTGTGTGTGTGTGTGTGTGTGTGAGATGCCAACACTTAAGAACTATGCTTGAAGCGAAATGAATGAAGGAGAAGGAGCATAAATTTGAAGAGTGATACTATGGCATCACACCAGAGTTTCAAGCTCCATCTCTGTAGCAATATTTCTCTAGGCAATTCTCTTTCGCCCCTTGAGGATGGAAGCATGCCCATTGTTCCTAGTATTATCAAGGAGGAAGAAATCATAGTGGCTATATGGCATGGGTTGTGGGATCAGAGAGCCTGTGGTTGGAGTCTCAGCTCAGCACTCACAGACTGCAAGGCCTTGGGCAAGATTACGTATACTTTCAAGGCCTCAGTTTCCCTATCTGTAGACTGGGAACATAAGCATATATAATCCACGTAAAGTGCTTAACACAATGCCTGGGTCATAGCACTCAGCAAATGTTAGTTGTTCTTATTTCTATAACACGGTCTTTTGAGCTTACTGGCATCACCAGCTCTGAATAGAAATAGGGAAAAGTGCCACCTACTTTTCTGCCCACCTATCTCCTAGCCCAAACCTTAAAAAAAATCTCAAGTTTAGTGGTGGCAGTAAAAAGTACTCACTGTGTCCTTATCACTGGCCCATGGGTTTCAATGCCTTGTTTATACATATAGTCTCCAAATTATCTGCACTAATGAGGCAGAGCAGAGTGAAGGATAATCCAAGAGGCTAATCTTTGGGGTGCATTTTTCTATTTCTGTTTAGTAGATTTACTCTGCTAATTATATGGCTGGTATTTGCTTAGGTTAGTGTTAACATTCAACTGTATTCCTGAAGCATATGTCAGCTGGAGTGGGGAAGACAGCCAGAAGTGTGTTAGGCATCAGGGGAAAACTGGATCAGGCTTAAAATTTAACCACAATTAATTCCATAAAGTGGATAATAAAAAGTTAACTATGACCTTTAGTTTCTTTCCAACTCTGAAATTCTAGGAACCATATACCACCTTGAAAAGTATGGACTCCATCCTCTGGCCACTCCCTACTCCCAGTGTATTAACTTAATGTTGAAGAAGCAGCTGTAGCATCTGGGTATATAATACGTTTTGTTTCTGCTGGGCCAAAAAACTGGGTAATTGTTCTAGGAACTTTCCTGTCACATCAGAGAATTACCCATAATTATGTGATAAAATGAAAATGCCGCTAACAGAAGCACACTCTCTGAGCAATTATGGTGAAATGATGACAGGCAGCTGAAAGCGTTTGGCATTTGTAGAGTATCGATCTTCCCCAGAAGAGAAGAGACAGCTATTGAGAAGAGGGAGGGGCGTGAAGCACCGATGGAAAGGAGGCAGGAGGAAAACAACGAACACTGAGTCACCTGGGTTTTTCTTTGCTGTGCACGAAACGCACTTTTTTCGCATTCACATCTTTCCAGCTAAAATGGCTGGCCTTGTCGAGCTGAACCTCTTTTCCATTCCTTGAGAGCACCAGCTGACCATTGGTGGGAGTGCTCACGACATGGAACAGGAGGTCTTCCATATTGCCATCCTGGTCTTGAACATTCAGGAGGGAAAAATCCAGGGGCTTCATTGAACCAATTGCAAGGGAGAGGGAACCATTCACATGGAGACTAGGGGTGTGTGTTTTGCCTGGAAAACACAGGAGTCCAAAGGTCAGGCTTGATACATTCAATAGTTAGGTTATTTATGTTTTTTTAAAAGAAATAGGCTTGTAATGTTCATTCAGAGCTACAAAGTTGAGACTCTTGGCGACTGTACATTATAAGCCTCCTAATCCAGTGGTTCTCACCCTGGATGCACATGAAAATAACACAGGCTCTCGATGTAACCATACAACTCCAAGAAGAAAATATAGGAGAAAATCTTTGATCTCAAATTGGGTAATGCTTTCTTAAATATGACACAAAAGCACAACTGACAAAAGAAAAAAATAGATAAATTGGACATCTTTAAAATTAAAATCTTTTGTGCTTTAAAGGACACGAGCAAGAAAGTAAAAAGGCAACCCACAGAATGGGAGAAAATATTTGCATATCATATATCTGAAAAAGGACCTGTATCCAGAATATATGAAGAACTCTTACAACTCAATAAAAGACAAATAACCCAGTTTTAAAATAGGCAAAAAATGTGAATAAACATTTCCCCCAAGAAGATGTACAAAAGGCCAATAAGCACATGAAAAGGTAGTCAACATAATTAGTCATCAGGGAAACGTGAATCAAAACCACAACGTGATACCACTTCACACCCACCAGGGAGGACAATAAAAAGTGTTTCTGAAGATGTGGAGAAATTGGAACCCTCACGTGTTGCTGGTGGGAATGCAAAATGGTGCAGCTGCTTGGGAAAAACAGTCTGGCAGTTCCTCAAACAATTAAACATAGAGCTACTATATGGTCCTGCAATTTTACCCCTAGGCATATACCTAAGAGAACTGAAACGTACGTCCACACAAAAACTTGTACATGAATAGTCAAAGCAGCATCATTGATAATAGCCAAAAAGTGGAAAGAATCCCAATGTCCATTAAGTGATGAATGGATAAACAAAATGTGGTATACCCATACAACGGAATATTATTCAATCATAAAAAGAAATGATATACTGATCCATGTTCCAACCTGGATGAACCTTGAAAATATTATGCCAAGTGAAAGAAGGAAGACATAAAAGGCCACATATTATATAATTCCATTTATGTGAAATGTCTAGAACAGGCAAATTCATAGAGACAGGAAGTAGGATTAGTGGTTGCCAGAGGCTGGGACAACTAGGCAATTGGGAGAAACTGCTAATGGTTATTGGATTTCTGTTTAGGGTGATCAAAATATCCTGGAATTCGATCGTGGTGATGGTTGCATAACTTTGTGTGAATATACTAAAAGTCACCGAATTGTATACTTTAAAGGGTGAATTCTATGGTATGTGAATTATACCTCAATAATAGTAACAATAAGCAATCACATAGGGATCTTTTAAAACAATACCATACTTGGGCTCCACCACCAGAGATTCTGACTTAGATGTTCTGAGGTGGGACCTTAGATTTTGCGAACTCCTCAGGTAATCCTAATGGGCTGCCAGGTTTGAGAACAACAGTCTTATTCTAATACATTTGTCATATCTCACCATCAGATCCATCAAGAGTAGGAAAAGAGGGAAGTGCCTGATACCATTTGCTAGAACAGTACAGTTAATCTACAATGAAGTAGAATTATCAGTGGTTTATATTTAGAATTCACGTGGAGATATATACTTTGTTCTAAAATTTTACAATCTCTGTCCATAGGAAACATATGATGGATGAATTAGGATTTCCGAACATGATGTGGTATTCGTTCTGTCTCCTGCCCAAACTTTAATTGGTAGTGTTTTCTTCTACAAGTAGGTCAGACAGGACAGTTTGGGAATGCCAAGTTTCAGGAGGACTACTTCTGCCGTAAGATTACTCTAAGAAGGTGAAATTCATTTTCACAAGTTGACTTGTACTACGTCCGAAGAGAAGTAAGCTGACTTTTAAGTACTTGGGGTTTCCAGAAGGATCCCAATAAAATAAGCCAAAGATACTTTTCCCCACAGAAAGTCCTAATATCTTTAGAGGTCAGAAATATAGAAACAGAAAATATGGTTGACTGTGGGGGTCAAAATATGCCTCATGTTATTGATGAAGGACACTCAAAAGCCAAGGAATGCTCAGCTATAATATAACTCCCAAGGTTCATTCACCTATAAAACTTCTGAGTTCAAAATTAAGACTGAATTTAGATTTGCTTCTCTTTGTTGTTCAAGGTGAAGTGTCCACTGATGTGTTGGACAAGCCTAGCTCCATTCCTTTAGCATGCTGTGTTATTCTTAATGGCAAACAGCGTGGCTTGAAATCCATTCACTTGAAACATATGACCCTCATGGGGCAGGCTCCTCGTACTATTTATTATTTATTTATCATTCATCTCCAGTGTGTACACGAAAGATGTACCATTACACTCTAGCATAATTAGCTCTACAAGTCTATATAAATATGAATAAATTATATGTGTGTGTAGATATACATATATAAGTATATATGTAATTTTATACAACATGACTGTATGTAGTTCAGGAACATAACTTTTCTGCCAAATTTCTGATCTAATAGTTGTGACTTTTAAAGCACAGATTGCCTCTTTTTCCCTTCCAAAAATCTTAGAAGTTGAGTTTTCTCAATTTTCCACCTTCTATAAACAGTCTCTTATTCCTTAGCAGCACCAGGGGTTTTTCCCAGAACAGGAATCCTGCATTTTACATCACATGAGCCAACTGCATCTGTAAACTCTGCCTTTGCATGGAGAAACTACAGATGAATTCACCAGACCATCAGAGCAGAAGCACTTACCAGCACATGTGTCATTAGAGTGGGCAGATAAGCCAGGAACACAGTTGGAAACACAAAGGCCATTCTTCAGAAAGAACCCGTGGCCACAGAGGTGACACCGGTCCCTGCGGCTGCATTGCAAGCATGCCCGAGGGCAGGCTATCAAAGAGAGGACACACTAAGTGAGGTGTAGCAAAGGCACAGGCACCAGCTCGGGCCATCAGTGATAGAGAAACGAAGAGTGAGAGCACAGCAACACAAGACCCCCAACTAGCAAAAGGGAATTCCAACTGAACTCCAACTGTTTCCTATGGAATTTCAGAGAGAGTTGATCTGCCCTCAGAGGGAAAGTGAATACAGAGGAGCAGCCTTGCTCACATACTGCTATCTGAAAATTCTGCACGTAAATGGATTGTCTGAAAAGTTAACCATACTGCCTTTAAGAGAGGACGTTCATAGTGATTAAGAGCAGAGGCCCTTCCTGGGTTCCTCCTCTACCACTTACCAGCTATCGACCTTAGGCAAGTTCCTTTAACAATCTGTGCTGCAATTTCCTAGTCTTAAAAGTGGGGATAGTTCTAGCACCTAAGGCAAAAACTGTTGGGAGGATTACATGTGTTGTAAGTGAAGTGACGAGAGTAGAGCCTGGCACACAAAAGGCCACAACTGCACCACTATAGCTGCTACTCTTATATTATTAATATTATTTTAAATGCATGAGGGGAGTGAGCCATCTAAAGGACCATAGGCTTATTTATTTGGGTCACTTTAATAATATCCTATAAATTGAGTGCTTGTGGCCTAATTTTGCTGCTTCCTTAGTTGAGATTTTGTTATACAGAGGTGGTGCAGCATAGTTTTAAGGGCCCTGGACTGGAATCAGAAAACTTGAGTTTAATATCTGATTTTATGTTGCCCTGGTTAATACTCTTAAGCCTCTTTTTTTTTTTACTTGTAAAATAGGAGTCATAGTTTTTGCCATATTTTACCAAGTCATTGTGAACATTAAAAGAGATAATGCAGATGGAGGTAATTTGGTGAAATGTAAAATGCCACACCTTGGCAATGGCATTTTTATTAAATGTCAGGTATTCTTTAAAGTGGGGCACATGGTGCCAAGTTTTGATAGAAATGATGAGAACAAACTGAAGACTCTTGTGGATAACTCAACAGACAAGGAGGTTAAGACTTTGGGTTTAACTTTAGTTTAATAATAAAAGTTCAGTGTGTCTCACTAAATTGCCCACAGAAATCCTATTCTTCAAGGATATTATGCCAATATCAGGGTCATTGGTAATTTAGTCTACACACTGAAAATCCTGTGCCCATATCAATAGGGCTGGTCCACTCTTAATGGATACTTCACCTTAGTTCAATAGAAGGCTTACATTCCATAAAATACTGGCTTTGTTTCCATAAAGTCCTTTAGGGACAATATCGATTTTGTACAAGAGAATTATTGGCCTGCACTTCCATATTCTATTTAACTAGCAATTGGCAGATGTGCATGCGAAGCCATCAATTATTTAGGCCAAGCTCCCTGGGTTTTCATTCTGCTTCTAACTCAGATTCTCCTTGGTTACCTGAGAATAAGCACACCTGACTTACTGGCTGCCCTCACTGCTTTCCAGAGAACTCAGCACGATCTCCAGGTTACCTGTGCATTTGTGATCTGCATGATCTGCAAAGTACCCCTTCCCACATTCCTGGACACACTGGGCTTCCAAGAGGAGAAATGGCCCTTCACAGCGGGTACACTCATGGGGACCTTGGCACTGGAGACAGTGGCTGTTGCAGCCTGAAAGACAAAAGTCAAGTCAACAGGAATGCGTATGGCTTTCCAAGGGGCTCCTGGACCTCATGGCGAGGCAGTATTAGATGGCAATCAGCAATACAACCTGATGTGCTGAGCAAAGCAGCAGACTAGGAGTCTGGATTCTGGTTGTGACTGCTGTACTTACCAGCTGGGTGACTTAGAACTAGTCACTCCACTTCTCTGAGCCTCAGTGTTTTCTCCTATAAAACGGACATACAGTCCCACCCAGCTCCCTGGATGAAGATCAAATTAAATAATGGAAAATACGAAGCAAACTATAAATTGACAGATATTAGCCATTACTGTTGTTACTAACTAGTTCTTGGCCCTCTGTACCCCTTGACTGAAATGTCACTACTTCCTGACTCACCCTGTCAGTTATCAGAGTCTCCAAGGAATGCTGTCTGTGTACTTTGGGTGGGCATTTCAGGGGCTGACGATTGTGTGGTATTAACTTGAGGCTGAAGTGGGTACTGGGCCAGAGACAGGTGATGGTGAGATATATGGTATATGGAGGGTTATGGGAGGCAGCTGGTGGAATAATATCATCTTGCCATGTGCTCAAATGACCAGAGTACACAGACCTCCCTATCTGGAGGAGAGGACTGTCCAATTTTTAAGGAAATCCAAAAATTATGGTCAAAATGTATCTGTTTGCGAGGTCATATACCCCCAAGATTCCCATACTGACCTCAAATTTTAGCAAATGTTGTATTGGGGCATAGGAGAAGAAAAGGGGGACATTTTTACTTTAACAAAGAAAAGCTCCTAGGAAAGAAACCAGAAAATGGATAAAAAGCCAGAAAGGAAACTTGTCACAGCCTCCTTCTCAGGACAGTAAAAATCAGAGGCGGCTGAAGCTTGGATGAGCACAGAGCAGGGGCTCCAGACACTTACTCTTGCAGAGGCCCGAGTCCCGGTAAAACGATGGGGAGCATTGCTCCACGCAGGCCCCGTCCTGGAGAACATAGCCCTCGATGCACTGCAGGCAGTCTGTCCTCAGAGGCCCGCTGCACGCATTGCAACTCCAGTCACACTCTAGAAAGAAAGTCTACGTTAGATCAGCTTTCATTCTGTCTACCCTCATCCCTGTGACTAATTTATGAGGACGCTGTCTGCAGCTGCATGGGGTGAAGTGAGGACACCCTAAGAGATGTCAGATACGTGAGCTCTAACGAGGTTCTGCTTGTAGCAGCCTGAATGCCTCTCTGAGGTTTAGTGTTTCCTAATTATGTTAGACACGGGCACGTACAAGAATCACTCCACGCTCGTGCAGAGCCTGCTTGTCAGCGGGGCTGCCAAGGAGCCACATCAACTTGATCTTATTCCACGGGCCCCAGAGTTCTTTATTCCTAAGCCAGGGCATCTCCATGCAAAGCCTGCTATAGGGTGTAGCCTCCACAAACCTAATCTGGACCTCCTCCAATAGGCTAGGCTCAAGAAGGATGTCAGAGACTTAACCAAGAATGCCGTGTGCTGCCTTCACTGACACCAGCCACATGACTCACTACCTCTCAACAATAAGGTGTTCATCAACATGACAGAAAGAACCAATAATGTTGGAATTAAATGGAGCATAAAGGAACTGTCCAGACATAAAGCTTACTGAAATAACAGAAGATCTCATTTAGAGCGGTAGAACTGACTCATTTACATGCACCTATGTGTTCAACAAGCATCCACGAGACGTGCAGCACTGAACAGTGGGTATAAAGTGGGTAGACCTTGCCTTCAAGGAGCTTACATTTTCATGGGTTCCAGCCCTGGATGTGCACCCAAATAAGCCAGGGGATTTGTTAGAAACGCAGATCATCAGGCTCAACGTCAGAACTACCAAGTCAGTCTCAGGGATTGGGACTCAGGAAAGCATGTTGCTGCTCCTACTGTTGTTTTTGTTATTACGATTATTATAGTTGTTGTTACTGCTGCTGTGATTTTTAATGGCCCCAGCTTTTCTGATACCTGAGAAAGCTCATGTTTGAAAGCAAAAGTTCTAGCCAGTAAGGTAAGTCCATCTCGTATGGAAGATAGGACAGAGAGCATGGTTAAAGACTTGGGTTTTGAAGTTAGGCAAGTCTGTATTCAAGTCATGGCTTCGTCACTTTTTATCTGCATATCTTACATGCCTTCCTTAATCTTTTGAGCCTCAGTTTCCTCATCTGTAAAACAGGGGTAAGAATAGTACCTATTCTGTAAGGCAACTATGAAGATTAACTGAAATAATGAAGGTAAAGAAGTTAGCACAGTGCCTGGCACATGGTTAACAGGTTCATAAATGTTTGCTGCCGAACTGTTTCTCTTTGAGAACCTATGTCCACTCAGTACTGCCTCACTCCTCCAACCCTCCCCACTAAGAAGCTGGAGAAACCTCTCATTAGTCACCTTTCTCTCTTCTTCAATGCAATATTTCTAAGTCCTGAAGACTTAGAATGTTAATGTGCAAGATAGTACACGTGCTTCCAAGAAGATTTATAAAGTTAATCTCACTCATTTATTTGGCTGAATCAGTCCTAAGGGAAAATGACTAAAACAGAGCCTTGAAAACTGCCAGCATATTTATGAAATCATTCACAATGGAAGGATTTGTGATAATCTTGTTTTTCGCCGCAAACTGACAACCCCTGGTTAGAAGGGAAAAAATAGAAAAGCTTCTGTGGTCTTGAGCACAGCGGACCACCTAAGTTGACAACCAAGTAGAATTTCTTGGAATGGAAACTGTGCAATTTTGCAAAGACTTAAAGCATCCCAAGTTTATTTGACAGATGTTTGACCTCTATATCTGAGCCCTAGCTCCTCTGGAAGAACCAGAGAGATGGGGGAAATGTGGAATGGAGGAATAGAGAAGGAAAATGGAACAGGAGCAAGGAAAATTCATCCTTTAACTCGGTTTTTCCCCTTGTTGAGCACTGCCATTCAAAGAGTACAAGCCTCAAGAATTCCAACCATTGGAAAACAAGGAAAAAGGCACCTGGTTTTTGACATCACCTCCTTATAAACTCCTTGAGGTCAGGCACTGCGTCTTCACTCATTTAAGTATGTTAAGCAGAGGTGAACAAATCAGACACAACTCCTGTCCTTATTAAGTATAGAGTCGGGCAATCTAGAAGTGTCATGTGAATGCCTCCAGGGCCCGGGAAGGTAACGTAAATCTTTGAAATAGGCCTCATGTAGTAGAAGAGGGAATGGTGGGGACTGTGGTGACCTGAAGAGATCATGCTCCATTCAACAAGAGATGACAGCTACTCATCTCCAGCTGCCTGTTGCATTGTGGGAATACAAATGCAATATCGCCAGATCTTCTGACTTTTTCAAAAGAAATTGAAAATCTCAATTTTTATATGTGAAGTTTTCTGATTTTTAAAAGATAAATAATTAAAAATTTTAAAACAGTACAATATGAGGTGGGCCAAGAAAAACATATCTCAGGCCAAATACAACCTGAGGGTTTCCACTTTGCCACCTCTGGTCTAGTTACTGATACTTTGCACAATGCCTGGCACATCGTAGGTGTTCAAAAATATTTGCTTAATGAATGAACATATACATACATACACAATGACTTCTTGCTACCATCAGAGAAAGTCTAAACACATGACAGTATTTTCCCCATGTGAGAGATTGGACATCTATAGTTAAGGGGCATCACTGAGTAAAAGAATCCTTGTACAGTTCTGGAAGAGCTTTACCTTTGCATGTGTTGGTAGAGAAGTCAAGATAGTACTGTGGGGCACAGCTCTCATACTGACAATCCCCAAAGAGCAGGACCTTGTTTGGATCTCGGCACGAGGTACAGCTGCCCTGTGAATCACAGCTTCCACAATGTGTACTGCATGCTGCGCAGATAGAAAAGGAAAATGACCGGATCATTACAATTGCAAATACTGAAGCACTGATCAAACCTGGACAGATGCTGCAAAGGAACACAGCCCTGCTCCAACCTGGTCTTTAATTATGGCTTATAACCCTCCCCTGTGATCAACAGAAACAGAAAACGTTAGTCTTATTTTCCAGAATAAAATCTTATTTTCCAGAGAACATAAATTATAAACCCAAGAATGGAAATCCCACATCTAAATTGCCCTGTGATTCAGCAACAGAATTTATACTTACTCCAAAATCTCTGAAATAATAGTCCAGAGTTTTATTTGAACCCTACTTCTTAAGGAATCAAGCCCCCTATAGCTCATGACGTAGATTTAGATTTTTGTGTGATGTCAAGATTAGAATTAAGCATCAACTTTATTTTGGAGCTCAGGAAATCCCATATTTTAAGACACAAAGGATTTAAAGTTGACCTGGCTTATTGATTTGCCCCGCTGTGATTCTTAGCAGCCACTTAATTCAGGCATTCAGGGACGATCCTCAAATCTGGTCATGCTTCTACCCTCCCTAATTTAACAACTGGCAATTCTCCATCTACTCAGTTTCATGCTAGAAACCTTGGAGTCTATCTTGACACCTCCCTTTCTCTCACTTCTAATCCAATCACTCAGTGGATCCTACTTACTCAAACTCACCTAAATAATTTTCAGAACTTTTTGCTTTTCTCCATATCCACAAATGCCAACACATCCAAACCAGCATCATCTCCTACTGGATTACAATCACAGCCTCAGTTTCCCCATAACCAGTTTGACCTCCCTTGCATTCTACTTTCCATGTACCCACAAGAGTGATTTTTTTACTCATACTGCCCAGGTTTTCATCTACAAACTCATATCTTTCTTCAGTCCTGGAAAATTTGCAACCATTGTTTCTGCAAATATTTCTACCTACATCATTACCTCCATTCTTTCTACCTAGAAATCTTAACGCACATATTTGAATCCTCTCAATATAACCTCCAAGTCTCTCGACTTTCACTCTCATTCACTCTTTAGCGTCTTCTTCCAGAAGTCCCTCCCTGACTCTCCAGAATAGACGAGGTCTCCCAGTTACTGCTCCACAGCACCCTTAACATTCTATTCATGCCATACATATTTTCATTTAACCGAGTATTTAACATTTGTATCCTTTAAGCAGTAAGCTTCATGAAAACAAAGACCAGGTTTGTTTGTTCCTTGCAATAGTCCCCAGCACTAGCTGGTTATCTAGCGTATAGTAGGTGTTCAATAAACACTTGCTACATAAATGAAAGAAGCCAGATATTGTAATTATATATACTCAAGCACTAGCAACTCTGCCTCATTCTGAAATCTTCTCTAAGTATGTGCCAGAGGAAAAGTCTAGAGAGTGATCTTGTGAGTTAATGATCTCAAGGACATCAAAGCGTGTGGCATGGTGCAGGAAAATCACCTTCCTATAAAATTAAAAGAAAAAGAAAGTCCTCTTGTTTCACCAACAAGAAACGCCATCAGTATAAAACATTAATTAGAATATGTAGATTGGTAATTAAAGGTCCTAGGAAAATTCTAGATTGGATTTTCAAACAGATAGTTCAAGAATAATTAGAAAAGAATATTTTAATTGTTGGAAACTTACATGAAACTAAACTTTTATGCTTTTTATGGCTAAAATTTCTACACGTGGTGTATCCTAATTTTGGCAAAGGGTTTGACAAAAATCCCAAAGATAAACTTGTGAATAGAAAAATGAGGTGGGGTCTAGTGTGGTAGGTGGATTTAAAGATGGCTAAATGCACACTCAAAAAGTTATCAGTAAATCTTTGTAATTGGTCAAAGAAATGTCTAACATTTAGTAGAATAGTTAGTAGTTTACTAACATTTGGTGGAATATTATGATGAAGTCACTTTTTTACTTGATCAATATTTTTGTTAATGGCTTTAATGAAAACAAAGAAATCAAGCTAATGATATTTCAATATGCCACAAACACCTATATAGAATAAAGCTGGTTAAGTTTCACCAGCTGAAAGAACAACTCAAACTTACTTTAGCCAGATGAAGCAATAAACTAAAAATAATCAGATGAAATAAGCAAAACCGTATGAAATAAGCAAAACCGTAAGTAAAGTCTTTCATTTATGTTCTGTAACCAACTGCAAAAATAGAGGATACAGAAGACCAGTTTAGACAGCAGTTCCTATAAAAAATGATCTAAGAATTTTAGTTGACTAAAAGCTTACTAAAAGTGTGATATGATCACTAGAGAAACTAACAATCTTAAGCTGAAAAACCTTCACGTAACCTAAATGTCACCTGGAGCTTGACATGAAGCTGCAAAATGAGGCCCAAATGCCAGGTCCTCAGCTTGGGGTGACAGGTTGATGCCCTGACCTGACGGCTCAGAGTTTCTTGCAGTTCACTTCCTCAAGCTTCTGTCGGCCTCCATGTTCTTGAGGTTCTTTTATGCAGTCTTTCATTCCCCCTGGGAACCTCCAAGTATAACTCAGCCCCTTCATTGACTTCCAAAAGAAATGGATTCATGCCGAGCATTTTGAAATGTTAGAAGACTATATGGAGGATTTCGACGGATGCAGGAGTGTGACGCCGAGGAGCAGAGGGCTTCTACCATTTCTATCTGAACCTTCTTCCTCTCTCATCAAACCCCTCATCCCTCTCAAAGGCACTCCACAAATGATCTCATCTCACTCAGAACAGGTATGCACACACCAAAGCCCCTTTGGGGTCTCAGCTTCCATCTCCAAAGGAATGTGAGGAATGAGGCTTTTCTTCATCTTATTATATTCTGACCACCCAGGTATTAGTCATATTGCAGTCATGTTGGTGTGACCATATCTGGAGTACCAGGTGCAGTTCTCTGAGGTCACTGACCCCATAGAAAGTGCCAAGAGGCCAGTGAAGAAGGTGGTGACTAGACTGGAAACCCGTGAGGGAAGCAAGGATAGACTATAACCATTGTTCTTCGAAGAGGAAGGGACCTCACAGCTTATGAAGTCCATACTCCCTCTTAAATAGGCCTGTTTCCTACCACAGCTCTAAGAGATGGTCATCCATTTCTGTTTAAGTACTCCATTGGCTCCAGTTCTGCCTGAAGCAGAGAAATCCAAGTGGGAGAATGACAGCTAATTTCACACTTTTGAAGGTAATCATGTGACTGAGGGAGGAGAATTATTCTATCTTGCTCCAGAGGGAAGTTCTAGGGCCAATGAGAAAGAACTGTCAAACAACTAAACGACTACCACCCCCTAGCAATGGAGCTGGCTTCCTTCCTCATCTGCAGAGTCTGTGAGGGGGAGTGAGAAAGAATCTCTGCGCTGGGTGCAAGGCTGGCTCGGGTAGCCCTGGAGGTCCCCTCCCACTCTGGAGCAATACAGTTCAACTACTGAGAACCTCATTTATCATTTGTTTTTTAAAGTTTCTGTCTCAACTGGTCATCCTTAAATTCCAGAGCTCTATATGTAACTTCCAAAGGTTTCTATAATCAGAATCCAGACAGCTCTCTCTTCTATAATACGGTTATTAATGCCTCCCCCCTTAATACTGATTATATTTCCCTAAAAGCCCTTTACCCCACAATTTCTAACACTGTCAGGCCTATAATTGTCTATAATGATGAGCATTAGAAAGGGACATTGTTGATGTTTTTTTTACTTTTAGAAACTCAAATATCCCAACTTAGGGGCAGGCTTTATTCAGTCTTTGAAAGAATGAAACTTAAGCTTTAGCGAAGGACTAAAGTTAGGAGATTCTTATTTAACTGAAATACTCTCTAAAATCCTATTTACATGGTAGCATAGCAAACGCATTTGTGCAGAGATCTCCTTTCACCAAGGCAAAAGCTTCTCAGAAGAAAAATATTTAATGCAACATATTTTTGTTGCCTATACTCCATATAACGGGTTCTATTTTTTCTTTTGAACTTTTATTTCTGTGATTCCACTGCTGTGAAGAGCTTCATAAATCTAAGTCACTATTCTCTACCAACACTCCCATGCTCTTGAACAGAACATCTAAGTATTTCATTCATGTCTCTTGTGTTATGGACTCTACAGATCTGCCAGACAGTTGGTATATACCAAGCAAAGTTTTTGTTACAAAAGTAAAGAAATCTTTCCACTGGTCCAAAGAGGGATTTTATCTCTGGTGTCGCAATAGATGATGCAAAATGATGAGTTCCACATAACTTCATTTCAAATGCAAATCCTTGCAAGCATCTCATAAACTAACAGTAAGACCTTTCTATCTATAAAATATAAATCTCTTTTACTGCTTGATTTGCCTTTCATTTCAGATGATGATAACAAAAATAGCTGACCTATACTGAAGGCTTATTCTCTGCTAGGGTCTGTGCGAAGTGCAATAACATTAGAAGTAGATACTATTATAATCCCCCTTTGATAGAAAAAGAAACAGGTGTAGCGGTTAACTCACATGCGCAAGGTCACAAAGGATTTGTCCTTCAGTCACCTGCGTCTAGAGCCCACTTTCCTAACCACTACTCTGTAATGCCTTCAACCTGGGACTTCCGAGGACATCAAATGAACTATCAGCACTGTATTTGTTACCTGCCATTTTCAAAAGGAGAAAGTATAACAAAATTATTTTGCAAATGACACTTTAGTGATTGAAATAAAGTAAGCCCCCTCAGCCTATCTCAAAATTGTTCCTTCATCTGTGAAGGATTTCCTAATTTCTTTCCACTCAGATTTGCCCTTTCCCTAATTTATCCTCTTTGTTTTGCCTGACTCAGGCAATTAATCATACTTTGACTTATTTGAAAAATAAGACATCTATAAAAGTAACTCTCACACAAGACAAAATAACTACTGTTTGGGCAGAAACTAAATGCTTTGTAGCATGTCAAGCCTTGCACGGTGTCAATATTCAACAAATACATGTCGAAAACAAATTAAATCTGGAGAAGTGCTTAGGCCACTGATTGAGTACTAGATTGGGCTCTCTTCTCTGTCAGGACTTCAGAATTGAATTACGGAGAGAAACCATAAGATAAAACAGAAGAATTCTTTTATTTTTTGAATGAGATAACTAGAGACCAGAGAGGTTAAATGACTGACCCGAGATCATACAGCTAGTACTTACAGAGTAGGTACAGGTGATCTCCAGCCCAGCATTTCCAATTAGGCTGATATCTGAGATATAATCTGTTAAAGGCAACCATAGGCCTTTGTAGATTAATTTTCTTCCTTTTATAAAAACAAAGGCTACCAGGTGAGACTATGGTAGCAAGAACTTCATATTTCCTTCAGCGACCCCAGAAGAGCAGGGAAGGAGAGAAAGTTAATTTTTAAAAACCTACGTTGACAAGCATGGTTGTCATCGAGATAGTGCCCTGGAAAGCAGGTGGTGCTGCAGGTACCAAGATGGGACAGAACGAGGTCAGTGTCACATGAGGAGCAGGAGAAGGGTCCTCTGCCCTGGCAGGTTCTGCAGGAGGAATGACATTCTGCAGAGGGAAAAGAAACGCAAAGAGAACTTATGAAGCTGAACTCCCTTCCACAGCAGCATCCTAAGAGCTGTTAATAAAAGCCCCAGGGCTGAGAGCGTCAGCTGGGCTGGGTCATTGTCCCACAGTGTGCTTCCTGCCTCCTCTCTCTCTCTTTCTCTCGCAGCAAGTTCAAGCCTTCTCAGCTCTGCCCTAAAGAGAAGCTCATGAGGCACTGCCAGCTCCCGTGTCCAGCACTTACTCACTTTTACAAGCTCCTCTCTCTGCGTAGTATCCAGAAGGGCAATCAGGAACGCAGCGGTCCCCTAGCAGCAGGTACCGGGCATTCTGGCACCTCAGACAGATGCTCCCAGTGTTGTGGAGATCAGCTGCACAGTGCTGGCACAGTGGATGGCAGTCTGGAGAAGACAGGGGAGCACAGAGAAGGCATGGATGCCATGAGCACCAAGTCTCATCACGACACCAAAGGGCAGAAGGGACTGCAATTCCCACCGCTGCAGCACAGCCAGCCAGAGGGCAGCCCAAACGCAGGATGTGCCTGTAAAGCAGAAACTTGGGAGCTGTGCAAATTGTGTGTTTGAGGTTTCTAGCAAATGCCCAAGGTCCAGCACAGCAACTGAGTTTTCACCCCTTTGCAACTGAACAACCTTCAAGTACTAGGGCAGTATGTGACAGCTACTTGCTTGGGGTATAGAGAGAACTGTCAGACTAACAAAAACAGTATCCTCAGTACTATCAACATTTGCCCCAAGGGCCCCGAGAACTCAAGTATGGCGTGCCCCTATTCACAGTGCTCCTGAGCTACGCTCAGTGCCCTTCACATGGCTCCTTCTCACAGACATGGCCTTCCAGAGTCAGGATACAGTCTCAGGCATTGGTGTAAAGGAATGGTTGAGTTGGTGGACAACTTTAGTCTTTAACTAGAGGTAAAGTTATGAAGAAGACTTGTAAGTTGAAAAGTCATTTTCACGACCTGATACATAGTTCACAGAAGCTCTGTTGTACCAGTTGTGACTAAAGCTTTAAGACCAATTATCTCGCACAGCCAGCACTATATCTTGTTCTCTCCCATATAATACTCATCCTTTCACTAAAGAACTTCATTGTGTTCAGCTCCCATTGTAGGTGAAAAGCTTTAAGTGGTAATTACCCTTAAGTCCCATTTACCATCTTCCACCCCAAAGGTGGAAGAAAATCCACAAATCCTGAATTACCCACCAAAATGAAAAAGGAGTAAAGACCTAGGAAAAGAGAAGAAAGAGTTCTCATTATAGGGCCTTTCCATCTTGCCCTGTAGGATTCAGAGCACCATTTGCATTTGCCAATGCACCACTCAGAGACCAGATGCATCTTGCTTCACCTCAAAGTCTTGTAGATATTGTGATTTCTAGTGATGTTTAGACTAAAAAATCCTTGTCAATAAAACATTGCCTGTCCCCTGAAATCTGTTAAAACAGGTCTTTTTCTCTATACCCTCAGTGATAAGCTCTCTAACTGCTGGTCATCTGAGCAATCCCACCCCCAGCAACCACTCATCTGCAGGAGAAGCCTTTGTGTGACCTTCACAGCCACTGCCGAAGTGGAACCAAAAGTGTCCTTCTCAAAAATGCTGACTCCTAGCAGCGCGCAAACTAACAGCCCCTGACCTTTCACTGAACTTTGGGAGTTTCAAATTACAGGCAGCCTTTTGCCAATAGTAGGAGCAATTCTTGATATCCTAAGAGCCAAATTAATCCTCACTATAGCCCTTTAGTAAATTATAAAGGAAATGATGACCATATTGAGAGAAATATGATAAGGAGGCTATTTCCCCCGATTTAGTGTATGGCTTCCACACAATGGCAACCTTTTGTTCTCTTTTTCCTGTGCCCTCCTCACCGTGCCAGGAGGACAGTCTTACGTGTGCAGAAGGGAGACTCAGAAAGCTTTGAAAGTTGCCGGAGCAAATGGAGGTGACTGTGTTTTAGGATCACCTTACTGAGTGGGTACATGTTAGGATTGGAAACCCAGGAAACATTACTGATTCAAGGCTCTATTATTTGAAAAGTCATGGCCTCTTCCTCTTTAAAGCAACGTTTACAGAGAGTTCTGGGCTCAGGCACGCCTCAACAAGATCTGCAGGTGTTCAGGGCTCTGAAAACCACCTGCATCTTACTCAAGCTCTCTCTAGTGCGCAATTAGAGAACTGAAAAAGAATAACCACTAAGGGATGCTTTGAAGAGAAAGTAAGCAGATCTCTGGAGTGTTCTGGAGATACCATAAATAAATATTTATGGATCTGTTTGCTCTTGGGGATCTCTAGAAGCTGTTTAAATGAGGAGCGTAATGTGTATTAATTACTTCTAGAGGAAGCTAGAGCTAGGTTATGGATGCTCATGGCAGTTGCTTTTAAACCCTCACTACTCTTCTCCAGTCACCACCCAACCCTGCCCACCCTTCCACCTTCTGCCAGGTTATTTCATCTTCTGTTTCACTCAGTCCATCAAGCGTGAGTACCTCTGACGCTTTCCTGTCAACCTCAAAACATCTTTCTTCCTCACTTTTATTTAATTTCTTCTCCTCTCACACGATGAAATGGCTAATTCCTCCACCCACAATCTTGATCCAATTTTCAACATTATTTCAAAATTATTGCATCTTTTACCTACATCTGTCTTCACTCTCCTTGACCTCAATCTCCAAACATGTTCTGCATTACTTAAACCCCCCAAAGCTTTTCTCTACAAGTACCCCATCTCTTGCCTTCCCTTTACCACCCAACTTTCTTGCCTCCTTAACTCCTTACCTCACTATAATTTGCTTTCAACCTCCACAATACTACTGTGGCATTGCCCTTGAAAAGGTCTCTGACCACTTCTTGATGACCAAATCTAAAGGCCTCCTCTAATTCCTGACCCGCCTGCAATCTCTGCAACACATGACATTTTGGACCACTCTTCCTTGACCCCGTGTTCACCCCTACCCACGTTTATCTTTGTGCTCCTCTTGGCCAGGTCCTCATTCTTGCCTCTGACTGTCTGATAAATGTAGAGGTTCCTTATGACCCTCAACTTCTTCTGTCCTCCTAAGCAAGTCCCATTCTCTGGAGATCTTAAACCAGACATGGTTGTTTGCATCATATTTTGGTATACAGCTACCAGAAACCAGTGGAAAGGGCTCAAGAGTTGCAGAGACTCCAAAATCACTCAAGGCCTCTTCCTCTCTCCATGGCTCCATGTTAAGCCTTAAGAAGGCATCAGATCAATCACCAATATATCACATTGCATGATGGAGTGAGTACCCAGAGGCAAGGAGAAATCAATAAATGACACCCGAAAATATAAAACAATCAACTTCATGTTGCCCAAAGCATTACATTAATTCAAGTTAGTTTATAATTCTACCTTACACATAAGACTGTAACTACAACTACCTGAGTCTGGAAAGTTGGACTCTCTAACTCTTTCTGTTCACTAATTGTATTCACTCCTTTTCCTTCATGCATGTTTTAAAAAGTCATACTGAACATCCAATTCTATGAATAGACTCATTCCAAAACAAGAATCTGAGTGGGTCTCATGTTAATACACCCATGCACACCTCCCTTCCCAGCTCAGTCACATACAAGCTCCCAACAGAAGACCACTTAAAATAAATATGCTCAGAAATCCCGCTCTGAAGTCAATCTGAAGGTTGACTGACTTTTATTAAACCAACCAGAAAAGGAAAATAAATTCTTAAAACCTAGGAAACACCTTTGTCTTGAGAGGCTTGCAGTCAAAATCTCTTCAAAGAAGAGAATTCCTTGGGAGAGCTCAAAATGAGTAACAACGTGCAGGAAAAGAAGCCAGAAATCAGAGGAACAAAGGCTTAAGGATTAATCCCAGGGTTCTGACTTACAATAAGAAAAGTGTGGTTCCTGAGGGCAGACTACAGAACTCAGGCATGACAGGCTACAAGGGGCCAGTTCCACTGGGCACCACTCGTAAGCAGCTTCAGGCTCAAGCTCAGGGGGCCACTGTCACCTTCTACAGGAGAGAGGCTAAGAGGGGCTCAAACAGGGATATTAAAGTTTTATTTTTCTGACTACAAAGTAAGCCATGGAAGAAAATATGGAAAACACTTTTAAAAAGTATAAATAAACATAAAAACCACCCTTTAAGAGTAAATAACTACTGATATCGACATTTTTCTCTTTGTTCTTTTTCTATATAATTTTACATATATAGATTTTTACATACATGAGATGATATTAAATGTTGTCATATATCTTTTTTTACTCAACACCAACAGCATTTCCACATGTCATTAGGGACTCTTTGTCAGCATGCTTCTTAGGGGCTGCATAATAGTCCAGCATTGAAAACAAACAAACAAAAAATTTGCCATCTTTCTTATACTTGAACATTTACTCTCAATTTTTCCAATTTATAATTAAGGCCATGATAAGATCTTTGTGCATTTTAGATTATTTCCTAAAAGACAATATCAAAAGAGTACAATTCATTTATTATTATTGCTTACATTTATTGAGCTCTGAATATATATCAAGTACTATGCTAATTATTATAAATGCATAATCTCATTTGAAAAGATGAAGTAGGTAATGCTATTATCCCCATTTTAAAGGTGAAGAAACAGACTCAGAGGTTAAGTCATTTGCTCACACATGTCATATCCACATTGACTCCAGAGCATATACTTTTAATCACTTTATTGTCGTTAGTGCCATCAAGTGGATTCTGACTCCTAGCGACCCTGTGGACAGCAGAGTGGATCCCTGCCTGTCTTTTTGCGCCATCTTCTCTCTTTCTGGCGCTGTATCACACAATGCTCCACTGCCATTCATAGGGTTTTTGCAGCCAATTTTTTTCAGAAGTGAGTGGCCAGGTCCTTCTTCCTGGTCTGTATTAGGCTGGAAGCTCCACTGAAACCTGTCCACCATGGGTGACCCTGCTGGAATTTGAAATATCAGTGGCAGAGCTTTTCAGAATCACAGCAACATGCAGCCTCCACAGTGTGACAACCAACAGACAACAGACAGGTGGTATGGTTCCCTGGCTGGAAAATGAACCCAGGCCGCACTCAGTGAGAGTACCAAATCAACACTAGCCCACCAGGGCTGGCTTTTAACCATTACAGGCATGAAAAAATGTATTCTTAGTAGGTATTACAAATTTCTATCAATTTACACATCCAAGAGCCATTCATAAGACTATTTCATCATAACTTTGCCTGCACAAAGAAATTTAAAGATAATAAATATTAACTAATTTGGTTGGTGAAAACTGGTGTTATATCATTGTTTTAATTTGTATTTCTTTTATTATAAGTGAAGCTAAGCATTTAAAAATTCTTTCTTTCAAACAACAAAAATGTTCAAATGTTTACTATACTCAAAGGGCTTTCAGTATGGTGGGAAAATATGACCCTAAATATATAATTACAATTCAGTGTGAAATATATGTAATCAAACAACAATTTGAGATATCAACCAGTGAGTTACTTCCTCAACCACTGTAACCACCCCCCATTGGACCAGGAAGCACAGGCCATCACGTGCTTCCAGAGAAAGTTGTAAGACTTAGACCCACGAAGATACCAAGTTCCCAGAGCCCTGGGCCCAGGTAAAAGAGAAGACAAAACAAGCTTGAATGTGAACTGGAGCTAAGAGACTCAGTCCCTCCGCCACCAACACAACCCCTGCACTCTCCACCTCTCTACCCTAGCCTAGAAAAACCCTTCAAGCTGGTGAGAAAGAAGCTGCAGAGAGATCATTCACTTTGCCCCTTCCTTCCCCACCTGCAGAACAGGCTGGAGGCAGCCAAGTGGAATATTCAAGAATCCAACAGTAAAGTGGACTTGGGCTGTGCATCTTGCCTTAAAGGCAGTTGTCTCCATATTAAGTCCTGTGTCACAGAGCAACAGAGATGGCAGCACAGCGAATGAGCAAGAAGAGAGCATACGGCAGACACTGAGATGCAGGACTGGCATGACACTGTTACAAACATCCCATAAAATGCTAATGGGGTCAGTACAGGGGCCATGGAAGTCTATAACAGGCTTCTAGGAGGCATGGAAGGCTTCCCAGAGTAGGCCAAGACGTGAACATTGAGTGGGAGATAGCTGCTCGAAGAGCTGGGCAGTGGTGACAGGGTTTGGAAAGGGTCCCAAGAAAAGGGAAAACTTGGGCAAAAACCCAGAAGCTGAACAGAAAAGGATACATTCAAGGAAATGAAAAAGTTCAATATGGATGGATCTTGAAGAAGATACAAAAAACCCACCTAGGTCCTGGCTGCACCAGTTTTGAAATACCTTGTAAGTTATGAAAAGGACTATGGATGTTATCCTAAAGGCAACTGGGAATTGGTTTGTGAATGTGTGTGTGTGTGTATGTGTGTGTCCGTCTTTTGCCAGTCTATCTACTGAGATCTCTGTGTTTTTATTACAGATTTAAATGAGAAATTGTTGAATGAAAGGTAACTAGTAATGGGAGAAGACATTAGAACCACAGCAGAGAACCAACAATCCAAGAAAATTCTGACGTACGGCAGCTCCCACTATGAAACTTTTGCTGGAGAGGGGAAAGGGGTCCCTACTGTTCTCCCCTCCTTCCCTCCACTACATCTGTAGAGGACCCTTCTCTGTTAATAACATCCCATGGCTAAAGTGTTCTCAAGGGGCTTATGTTAGACTAGACGTATTAAGAATACTATATCTTCTTTATCCATTCATCTATCACTGGGCACTTAGGTTGCTTCCATATCTTGGCTATTATAAATGATGCTGCAGTGAACATAGGGGTGCATATATCTCTTCAAATTAGTGTTTTCGTTTTCTTTGGATAAATACCCAGAAGGGAATTGCTGCACCATATGGTAGTTCTATTCTTAATTTTTTGAGAAACCTCCATACTGTTTTCCACAGTGGCTGCACCAATTTACTTTCTCACCAACAGTGTATGAGGCTTCCCTTTTCTCCACATCCTCACCAACACTTATTTCTTGTCTTTTTGATAACAGTCATTCTGACAGGCGTGAGTGGTATCTCACTGTGGTTTTGATTTGCATTTGATGATTAATGATGTTGAACACCTTCTCATGTGCCTATTGGCCATCCGTATGTCCTCTTTAGAGAAATGTTTATTCAAGTCCTCTGCCCATCTTTTAATCGAGTTGTTTTTTTGATATTAAGTTGTGTAAGTTCTTCATATATATGATATTAACTCCTTATCGGATATATGATTTGCAAATATCTTCTCCCATTCAGTATGCTGCCTTTTTGTTTTGTTGATGGGTTCCTTCGCTGTGCAAAAGCTTTTTAATTTGACGTAATCCCATTTGTTTATTTTTGCTTTTGTTGCCCTTGCCTGAGGAAACTTGTCCAAAAACATATTGCTAAGACCGATGTCAAAGAGCTGACACCCTATGTTTTCTTCTAGGAGTGTTATGGTTTCAGGTCTTAAATTCAAGTCTTTACTCCCTTTTGAATTTATTTTTGCTTATGGTGTATGACAGTGGTCCAGTTTCGTGGCTTTTGCATGTAGCTGTCCAGTTTTCCTATATAATGGAATATTAGCTATAAAAAAGAATGAAATCTTGCCATTTGTGACAACCTGGAGAAATCTAGAGGGTAGTATGCTAAGTGAAATAAGTCAGACAGAGAAAGACAAATACCATATGATTTCACTTATATGTGGAATCTAAAAAATAAAACAATGAACAAACAAAACAGAAACAGATTCATAGATACAGGAAATAAACTGGGGGTTACCAGAGTGAGGAGGGGCTGCAGGGATGGGCAAAATAGGTGAAGGGGATTAAGAGGTACAAACTTACAGTTATAACATGTTAGTCATGGGGATGTGGTGTACAGCACAGGGAATATAGTCAATAATGCTGTAATAACTTTGTACAGTAACGGATGGAAACTAGAGCTACTGTGGTGCTCATTTTGCAATGTATACAAACATCAAATCACCATGATATACACCTGAAATTAATAGGATATTGTACGTTAATTATACTTAAATTCGAAAAAAGAATATTAAGAATACTATAAGTCCATGACACCTATCATGACTAGAACTGGAGATCTCAGGTGTCCCTAGAGAAGGAAGAATGACACACCAATGTTTGTCTTTCAGCCATGACTGGGGAAGACCTTTTCACAAATTGTAAGCTTCCAAAATGCCTTTAAAAGGAAAACAAAGAAGGGGGCCAGCCCAGTGGTGCAGCAGTTAAGTGCGCATGTTCCACTTGGCGGCCCAGGGTTTGCTGGTTCGGATCCTGGGTGCAGACATGGCACCGCCTGGGACGACATGCTGTGGTAGGCATCCCACGTATAAAGTAGAGGAAGATGGGCACAGATGATAGCTCAGGGCCAGGCTTCCTCAGCAAAAAGAGGAGGACTGGCAGTAGTTAGCTCAGGGCTAATCTCCCTCAAAAAAAAAAAAAAAAGGAAAACAAAGTAGAATTTGACCAAATCAATAGTATCTAGTAGGTAGCCTCTACTTATTTATTGAATGAAAGAAAAAAAATTATTGGAGTGAAAATACTGTGAAATTGTGGGGAATTTGGAGGCCCATGAAAAGGTCGACGTAGATTGCAGCACCTGGTTTACAAAATCCACTCCAGGCCAAGAGGAAAAGGGCATGTCTTGGCTGTGTGTGTGACAATCTCCAACTGCCCTGTCAGTACAATTTGAGATAATGAAGACAGAAATATCCCCATGGCCAGCCAGATGTATTAATTATACAATCTAAACATAATTAAGAGGTTGTGAGCCCCGTCTCCAGGCACTGCGGGAGGTGACTATGCATCCTGGGGAACTGCTATGATACCAGTCACTTCACCTACAGTAAAATCTATGGGCATATTTTCCAAGAATGAAGCTGATTTAGAGGCAAGTCTTGAATTCCTCTTGGTAGGTGGTGACCATCTGACAAATCCTAATTCAGATCCTTGCTGTACCCACACTGTAGGAACACAATCGTCAGAAATTATGCCTTAGAATGGCAGTATTTTCAGAGAGACAAATTCACAATATAGTGAATTCCCCTATAACCCTCTTTACCCCACCTTCCACTCCCATTCCTCCCCACAGGTAATATTTGAAACAATTTCACAGGATACACTAGAGGAAGTTTATACTGTCACCACTTAATTTGTACCAGGACAGCAGTTACTAGAATAGGAGAATTGAGTTTCCAACCCAGCAATCTAGCAGCCTCTGCAAGGATTAAAGTCCCATCCTAAAAGCCCCATCTGTGCACTAAGCCTTTGCATCTGACCTTCCTGTCTGTAATCAAAAAAAGAGGCTAACCTCGAATATGTCTAAATGGTGAGTGTATGTCCATTAAGGCTTAGAAACAGGGCCTATTCCAGAGGCCGTCTCTCAGAGTATTTCCATTGCTACTCAGTTAAGTAAATCTTTATTTGTCACTATTTCAATTACAGTGAAGAGTCTTTAAATATAAGACTCATTAAGGATGACAAAGAAGAGAGACCCAGGATATGTTTATGCTTAGCCTGTTTCAGATTACTGGTATATAATAAGCATGTGGTGGTGGAGAGGGCAGATGGAATTCCAGTTGTTTGAATATGTGGCTGCTTGCTAACCAACCCAGTGAATTAGCACTTTAAACAAACAAATTAATGAACACATTACAAGGGGGCCTGGAAACGGAGTATTAGCTGGAGCAGAAATAAATACATTTCTTGTTTTTAAGCAAGCAGAGGCTTCCATTTGTTTTCTAAGTATGCACAGCATGCAGACACACTAAAAATTTAAATAGATAAAAAATTAATATTTTGATTCAGTAGCTGCAATATCCTCTAATATGTCACCCTGGAGCTGTGAGGAAATTACATGTGGTCATCACTGTGTGATGCTTTCTTCAAATCACAAAGGCTCCGCTCTGAGGATCAGTGAGGATTACCCACAATCATGATGGATGGAAGCACACAGCAGTAAAATGACTTATTTCATGTCTTTGGAGCAAAGTCAAAAAAGCTTGAAGATATTAAAGTAAATGTGTACTGTCGAAGCAATGGCTTTGAATGCTGGTTTTATGGGGTATTGACTCCTTAGCTGATAAATAATGACCTATAAAGACAAATTTAGACACACAGTGAGATTTTTAATAATGTCCTGTCAGTTGATTAGGTTCTTAATGCAACCACATTAAATGCATTTGGAAGTGCTTAAAACAATCAGCACTTGTAGTTGTTCCTCATCAGGTGAAAAAGAAATCATTTCTTGCCGAAACTCAGGGCCCTTAGGGTGTGTAGAGAATTCGAAGTCTGATGCCACTTTTAAAACTGATGGGGTTCTATGTGTGGGAAAGTACAGAAGGAATCCAGAAAACAAAATGGATGGCAGAAGAGAACTAAGTATCTTCTCTTCCCCTTTTGATCATTACTTTGGTCCTAGCCCACCCATGAGCTCCTATAAATCATGTGTTCTTTTGTTTGAGGCTCTAAATTAGTATGAAACCATAAAACAAACAAAACTTCCCCTTTTTTCAGTGTCTGTAGCTATTGTTTTATCCTGAAAAAACCAACCAACCAACCAACAACAAAAAAACCCACTACAGTAGACTGACCTTAACATTATAGGACAGTGATTTCTACCCAGTGTTGACAAACTCACAAATGTGTGGAGAAGGCTGCAGCAGGACCCAAGGAGACAGCCAGACAGAAGAAGGAGGGGGTGAGAGGCAGAGTCAGATGTAAGAGCAAAGTCTCTCTCCTCAGTTTTGGTGCCAGTACTTGCTGCCAACAAGAGGACATGAGCACTACTCCCATCCATGTATCTCGATGCTTTTGTACCTAGCCTCCCATCAGTTTATGTTTACTCTTGGTTTACCTCTAAAGTAGAAAAATGCTCACTTCAGTTAACATTTATGGAACGTCAGTTGGGTGTGAGGCACATGAAAGTTACTGCAGGAGACAGAGCACTGAGTCAGACTCTGACCCTTCCCTTGAGATGTTCATAACAAGTCTACTGCCAGAAGCAAACCACACCTAAAATGCAATAGGTGTCTAAGGAGGACCAGAGAATATTCTACCCAAAGGGAACAAGAGGGACTCAAACTTTGCAAGATGTGGCAGTGATTACAATGTGGAGTAGGGGTAGGGAGGAAACAGGTGTCACTCAACTGTTTTGAATTACACTGATTGAAAAATCAGTAGTGGGTGGAAATAAAGTCAGGCGAAGGACGAAAAGGACCTGGTAGGTGGGGGGAATGAAGACACGGGCTTTCTTTGGAGCTTTTTGAGTACGGTGTTCCTGTGGATCAGATGTTCAGAAGGTAGACAGACAGAAATGAGGGCCTGAGATGCTCATCACGTGTGCACTTGAGATGGACTCTAAGGAGAAAATAGAAACAAGGATTGGATGAAGGCTGTGAAAGACACTAAGGTCCTAGAGGAAAGGGAATCAGGGAGGAAGAAGACAGGGAAAGATAAAGAGGGAAGGAGGGAAATGAAATGAGCAAGCAGAAGAGGAAATATCTGACTGGAAAGATCAGCTGACGAAGGTGATGGCGCAGACGGGCTCTGGGTCACAGAACGAGGGCCTCCCTGGGCCAGGGTGAGGGAGCTTCTTTCTCAAAGGAAGGAATGAGGAAAAAGAGGTACCTAGAAGATACACAGACATTTGAGGAGAAGAGGTGAGGAAGTTTTTTGCTGTTGTTCTTTTTATCAGATTATGTTGATCACCTAAATAAAAAGAAAGCAAAGCCGTAAACCGCTCTGAGTGAGATTTGACTTGAGGGTAAGTGTGGCGAGTGCATATGGAAAGGCCATGGTGGGCAAGATGACGAAGCATCAAAAAGAGTTGCAAATAATATGACTGCCAAGAAGCAGAGAAGGTCTTATTGGAACTAGATCAGGTGATGCAGAAGGATGACACAGCGTTCACATGTGTGTTCTTGAAGTGGCACTGCTTCAAAGCCCAGCTCTGCTGCTTACTAGCTGTGAAACATTGGGCAAATTGGTTAATGTCTCTAATCTCAGTCTCTCAGGCTATAAAATGGAGATGGCACTAATCACAGGACTGACCTCCTGGGGTTGCAGTCAGAATTAAACGAGGTAATGTCTGTGAGGGGCTGGCACATAGTAAGTGGTTAATAAACATTAACTATCATTCTTTATCTGTAGTAGGTCCAACCAGAACAGACACTGTATACAGATGATAGTGCTTACATCTAAGTCATTGTTTTTCCCTATCACATGTAAACCACAGTGATTTACGCATGTGTAAGAAAAGTAGGGTGACTGTAGCCTTGGCAATTTTGCTATCTTTAGCACTGAGGAGGATAACCTGCGGGTCTAAATTCTGTTGTGTTCTTTAAGCATAGACCCTTAGAAGTCTGCTCTGCAATTCCGGCCCTGGCCTGTAGTTCTCATGAAAACAACAGCAATCCTGACTTCAGTGGGAGCCCTGCCAAGCTGAAAGCTTATAACATAAGTGAGGTCTTTTTGTCATTACTAAAGCTAGGTAAGATATTGTTTAGTAAAAGTCACATGAAGGAGAAAATACAAGTTCTTTTTTTTTTTAATTTAGGAAGGCCTCAATTTAAGCATAGATCATGTTTTTTTTCTCTGAAAGGGAAAGTTCAAAGAAAAGAAATGCCTTGAAACATTCAATCATCTTTCCACGGAGTGTGGTCTCTTAAAGCACAAATCAGGAGAACAAGGAAGAGACAATCATTGAAACTTCTGGAGAGAGACTGGGTATGCAATTCAAGTTCAGGCAACAGGAGATAGGGCGACAAGATGAGAAATAAGAAAAGAAAGTACGTTGTAGAAAAAGATAAGGAAACTAAATAAGTGTTAAAAAAAAAAAAGAAGACACAAGAAAATTGAAAAAATACAGAGATTGAATAGGACCAGATAGAATCAAGTGGGATGTGAAAAGGAAGAGATAAGGATAAAAATGGGTCACACAAGGAAGAAAAATCCTTGATGTAATTACCGTACGATGCATTCAGAGGGTATTAGAGTATACATTAGGACGCCAGACTTGACTCATTCATTCACCAAACATTTCTTGATCACCAACTAGGCGCCAGCTAGGCACTGTACTGAGCTTATTTCGAATTCTGCAGGAAGATTTCTTGGCATGATCAGAAGAAAAGATAAGTGAGAAAATCCTTTGAAAATTATACAACTCCACAAACGCATCATTACTGCTATTAACAATAACATGAGAAACAGACCTCGTCCCAGCTGAAGCCTTAGGAAGCCATCCTTAACCTACCATGGACCACGTCATAAATCTATCTCCTGATTGTTATCGCCCAGGTCCACAACAGGAAACCGGTCAATCAAAGTAAGTCACACAAACATAATGGAATGCTATTTAGTCATTAAAAATGATACTTATTGAGGGGCTGGCCCCGTGGCTGAGTGGTTAAGTTCACGTGCTCCGCTGCAAGCGGCCCAGTGTTTCGTTGGTTCGAATCCTGGGCGCGGACATGGCACTGCTCATCAAACCACGCTGAGGCAGCATCCCACATGCCACAACTAGAAGGACCCACAACGAAGAATATACAACTCTGTACTGGGGGGCTTTGGGGAGAAAAAGGAAAAAATAAAATCTTTAAAAAAAAAAAATGATACTTATTGGTGTACCTAAAACATGACTAATAATGATTGATGTACAACTGTAATTTCACAAGGTTGTTAACTATCATAATCTTAATAAAAAAATGGCACATATGGATTCTTCCAATATTTGCCAACACGTGGAAATATATAAATTAAAAGTGATATTTAAGAAAAGTGAGCAAAGAAATACATAGCTGTAGACTAAAACTATTAAAAAATGCAACTATGTACCCATTGAAAAAGATTAAACGAGTGACATAAATTATTTAAATTTAGTATGCATTAATGTTTTTCTTTAAAGTTTATTCATTTAATAAGGATATATATAATAAGAACACACGGCAGTCTAAACAGCTTCCTTAGCATTGGAAACAGACTAGCAAGTTCTTACAACTTTTCCCAACAGTGCCTCTCCGAGCCATCTTGTCCTGCCAGTCCCTGATAATCCACGTTTTAATCTGCCAATCAAAAAGTCATTCTTGAGTCCCTGTTGCCATAATCAACTGTATTTGGCATCACAGAGTACAAGACAATGGTTAAGTACATGGATTCTAGAATCACATGCTCTAGGTTCAAATCTTGGCTCTATCTTTCGACTTCTGCCATTTTGAGCAAGTTACTTAACCTTTCTGTGCTTTGGTTTCTTCATATGTAAGATGGAGATACATTAGTACCTACCTTGGAGGATCATCATTAATATATTAAATGGCAAAATGCATTCAAAGCAATTAGCACTGTGCTTGTCACATAATAAGCCCTCAGAATAGTCACCTGTTATTAGACACCATGAAAAGATCACTCACAGGGAACACGAGCTAGTCCATGCCAAGTGCTAGGTAATTGGTAGCAACAAGAAGCATACTAGGAATTACAATGTGAGAGATGCCAAGAGGAAGCCGGTCCTAGAAGGGAAGGAATCTGAGCCAGACTGTGAGGGATGGATGGGTAGGATTTTGACGATCAATATAAGGTAGTAACTGCTACACGTTTATGGTAGCAGTTTCCTTCCTTTCAGCTTATAGCCACAGGAGCAGCTACAGCAAGACGTAGGGCAGTGCCAACCCACCCTCCCACATGTAGAAGCCACCGTAAAACAGAACTGGCTTTCACCTCTCTGCGGCAGAAAGCTGGTACACGGGCTCGTTCAGCGCTCCTTCCCAGCTCCTTAATTGCATTCAACTTGAACTGTCTTTTTTCATTACTCACTGCTGCAATTCTATCAGCTTATTCCAAAACAAGGATTTGTTGCTCTTTTAATCTGTGCGTTTCAACTTTTCACCACTTTTTTTACGGCCCTCTTTCAGAAATGATGACAATGAATGGGGAAAATCATGGAAGGGACTCAAAACGTTTTTTTTTTTTTAAATGATTTGGAAGAAAAATGTTAACAGGCTTTCTAATCAGTCAACAAATAGCTTCACTCATGTTCAGAGAGCAAACACTTCTCAGACCCGACACCGGAGGAGAATTACCGATTGCTCCTCTGTGCTGTTCAGCAGACAAGAAAGTGGCCAACCTGAGCCTCCTCGGTGCCCCCTCTGCTTGCTCACAGAGAAAAGAAGGCAGGCAGGCAGGGAGGGGACAGAGGAATGGAAGGCAGGAAGTCTGCAATCGGAGTACAGGCTCATTATTTCACTTTACCTTCAGGGAGCGCCAACAAATTGTCCAATATATTAACATCAGTTAGTGCAGAGCTTCCAAAGGCTGTTCTGCACACCACTGGTCAGCTCTGTGAGGGGCTATAATCAACAAAGGGGAGGGGTCTGCAGCTAAATATTTGGGAAATGATGTCCAGCCTCCTTCATCTCAGAGATTCACAATGCACATCTGCTTATTTAAGGTTCTGAGAAATCCTGCAATAAAGAAGTGTGCTTAACTTTATTTAACCAAGAGCTTCCGAAATCTCCTTAGCTAGGAGTCTTTTTTGCACGCAACACTTATTAACTATCACTAACAACTTGAGTAGCCCGGAATACAATACGAAAGCACTCAGAGCAATATTTCTTTACTGACACTTGTCTTCTTTTGCTTTCATTTTTGGCACAGATTTACAAAGAAAGTGAACCCGCATTTAAAAAATTACTGCATAAACAAACACATTTTTAATTCCCCAGAATTCTACCACCCTAACAAATCAGCCGTTTAAAATATTCCAGTCTTGAGGGGCTGGCCCAGTGGCGCAGCGGTTAAGTGCGCACGTTCTGCTTCTCGGCAACCTGGAGTTCGCCAGTTCGGATCCCGGGTGCGGACATGGCACCGCTTGGCAAAAGCCATGCTGTGGCAGGCGTCCCACATATAAAGTAGAGAAAGATGGGCATGGATGTTAGCTCAGGGCCAGCCTTTCTCAGCAAAAAGAGGAGAATTGGCAGTAGTCATCTCAGGGCAAATCTTCCTCAAAAAATAAAATAAAATAAAATATTCCAGTCTTCCCCTCTACAATATTACTCTCAGTATTATCTCCTTTTCTACATAAGAACTCAACAGTACAGGCATCCCATGAGGCATTCTACAAAGCCCAAGGCATTTCTTTATGGATCTGCATTTGGATATTTCTCCCTCATGTTTTCTTTTTAATTCCCACCCCCTTCTAGGAACAGAAAAAGGTTTCGGCTAAGAAAGACAAATGGAGAAAGCACCCCAGGCTTTGGAATTTCGGGATAATGTTGCTGAGATGTGGGCAAAATATAAAGAAAAAAAAATCTATGAAGAAAAAACTTGGCTTTCCATAGCACTTAACCATGTCTGCTGCAATCTTATCCACTTTCGCCTCTCACCCCAGTTCATTTATCTTTGTTGAAAACCTTCAGCCCTGGTCTAACTCTCACAAACTGTATATTTGCTTTGATAGACTTGGAGGAAAAAACCCCACACATATGACACCTCCGTATGTGATAACACATGGAGGTTACTGGACCTGTTCCCAGGACGTGTTTCTTCTTGTCTGTGTGATAGATTAGATGTAATTTTCTTTCTTAAACAACTAAGTGCAATTAAGACGTCTCTGATGATGATCCTAGGTACACCTCAGATACAGAATAAATACCGTGAGTAAATCCTACCACCCTGCAAAGCTCAGATGCGACAGAGGGAGCAGAGAGGTCCTCCCCGTCCTTGCTCTGTGCTAGGGCTGCCCAAGCGCAATGACTATACATTCCACTGATGACACCATATGGGGTGCATTATCTTTGCTTTGTCTATCACCACAGGGCTCCTCCTAACACCTTCCTGAGTTTAGATAAAAGTCACTGAAATGTTCCATGAGGGTAACTCTGACCTGTCTGCAGCAACACTTCAGTTAAAAAAAAAAGTTCCAGGACTTTAGGCTCAGGGCAAAATGAAGACAGCATCTGAGTTCCTGGTGGCTACAGGAAAAATCCGTGTTCATTTAGACCTTCAGCCTCCCCTGGACAGCCTCCCCTGGACGTCCAACGGTCACCCGTTAGTCAACTTGTCCACATTCCAACACATTCTCTTCCTAGTCCCATTCCTCAAATGTACTTGACCAGAAACCTGGAAATCATCCCGAAAACTCCCTCTCTCTTAGCCCCTAGGGCTAAAAGATTGCCAATTTCTGTTGCTTCTATTAGGTTGAACCATGTGAACCTGCCGCTATTTGACAATTTGTGCCCACAAAACAGCAATCTCACACAGGTCAACCTAATATATAATTAATACTTAGTGAAGCCCTGCCCCTTTCTCTTCAGCTCCTCAGCAATTTTCTCACTAAAGGGCTTGTCTCATCTGGATTCCTACAACTACTTCCTAAAGTTCTTTCTGCTCCAGTCTTGTCTTCTTTTTTCTTTTTGGAGGAAGATTAGCCCTGAGCTAACTGCTGCCAATCCTCCTCTTTTTGCTGCGGAAGATTGGCCCTGAGCTAACATCCGTACCCGTTTTCCTCTACTTTATACGTGGGACGCCTACCACAGCATGGTGTGCCAAGAGGTGCCATGTCTGCACCCGGGATCCGAACCGGCAAACCCCGGGCCGCCGAAGCGGAACGTGCGCACTTAATGGCTACACCCCTGGGCTGGCCCCAGTCTTGTCTTTTTCTACATAATCTTCTTCAGATCTTTCTCTTCACAGAAATGTAACCGTGACTCTCCCTTCCTTAAAAACCTTCAAGAGATCCCCACAGCCTTGATGACAAAGTATGTTATCTTTAAACAGAATACACAAAGGCCTTCATGACATGGCCCTGCTTCCTTCCGCTTCAGTCCCACCACTCCCATACTCAGGGCTGGCATTCTACTCTTTGTTGGTGCCTGAATAGATAATATTCTTTGGCCCATTTTCTAGAATGCTCTCCCCTCTAAATCTCCAAACCCCTCTACTTCTCACTCATCTTTCAAAATCACCTGAGTTACCACATGCTCCAGAAAGCCTTCAGTGCCCACTCCATACACACATACCTCCTTCAGTGTAGGTCAGGGTCCTGTCCCACAGGCTCATCTCATATCCACAGCAATATCATATTCAACACACAGCCCTTTCCTTCACTACACTGTATGTTTCTTGAATGTAAGCACCATATCTCATTCATTTGGGCATCCACAGAGCCTAGCACAGTGCCTGGCATGGAGCATGTGCTTAGTATATGTTTTATGAAGCCTAAATGAATGAATGCACTACAGTGCTTCAGAGAGAAGTGGGAAGTGTTTAGAAAGGACATATATTTATTGAAAAAGTAAACTTTGGGGTCAGTGCATTTCTCTGAAAGATCGACAATTGAAATTACTGGCCAAATTTTTCTGTAACAAATACTGATGTACCAATCTCTATTCAAGAATAGATTTCCAGCACCAGACAATGGCTACCTTATTTAAAACCTTTACTTAATATACTTTATTCCCAGGACAGCCAAGGTTTGTCCCTTAGTGGGACCGGCTCTTCTTGGGCTGAGGACTTCCAGAGTCATTTAGTCTAGTCCTATGATTCTTTATTCTAATGGCCCACTATTAGCCTTAAAAAATTAATGCAACTCTAATAACCTAATTTACTATCAAAGAGGGCTCTGGACATTTTAGAGAACAGAGCTCATTAAAAGTTAAATTTTCCAATCTCCTTATATAAACATTTATTTATAAAATATGCCCCAGCATAAAATTTTCAGGGTCCACACGCAGAATAGGTTGGAAATAGAAAAGCCATCCTGCAGGTCCAACCTTCTAACCCCTCTCTCTGACTACAATCTCTCCTTGCTCCAGTCCATCCCCCACACAGCTTGCAGATTTCCTACCTATAACACACTCTTAGTCAAACCACAGTCCTCTCCAAAACTCTCAGGGCCCTATTGCCCACAAGATTCAGTCCAAACTTTTAGTCCTAGAACTTTGGGTTCTCTGTACTCTATACTCCAACTTAAATTTCCCACCTCTTTCATCTAATATGCCTTAATACAAACCATGTTCTTCAGCAAGGTTGGAGCACTCACTGGCCTTGAATGGTACATATGTTCTACCCTCTGGACGCGCCTCCTGGTGGACCACACCTGGAACACCCACCTGACTCCTTCTGTCTAACTGAATCCTAGCTACTCTTCAGGAAGAATTTTAGGTTCTACCTCCTCCACAACACTTTCCATATTTTTTGAAGTCCTACAACTCATACTGCCTATTGGTGTTATTATCCACAAATTGCTTTGTACTATTTGTTAACCACACTTGTGTCTTTGGTTCATCTCCTTAAGTAGCCTGGAAGATCTCTGTGTCCCCTCAAACAGCAGTTCAGCACCTTGTGCTCAGTGGGTTCTCAGAAAAGATCCACTAATGTGCTTCAACAATGTCAGGAAACTCTTAGTTCTCATGGTAGCTGCCCCTTCATATCCTAAAGTAAGAATCAGTAGCTGAACTCAAGCTTACAAACTATAATAACAGTCAGCCCCTGCCATCCCCAGGTTCCTCTTCAAGGGTAGGCACTAATGCCTCCCATTTGCCCACTTCCCAAGTCAGTCCTGACTACAACTGCAGTACGGACAAAAGGCCCACACCCTACAGCAAGTGCGGTATCTCATTAGTCTCAAGCCCAGAATCTGTGAGCTTCTACTTTTTGTTGCCCCTAAAATGTCTGCAGTCTTTATAATTGGGTTTTGCCTTGAACCCAGCATTTTTTAGCTGCAGCCCTGCTCTTGACAGTTCAGTCTTCGTAGGGTATAGACCTTGGACCCCAATGCTTAGTCTTTAGCTAAGCTCATGTGCAAAAAGGAATGGATCACCTAGGACATGGCACTACCAGCCACAACTGGCCACAATTCCTCCCTGCCCAGGGACCAACCCTACAGCCAGGTCAGCATGCAACCAACCAGAGACTAGCTTTCTCACCTTTCCCCCTTGCCCAGTGGCATCCCAGAATGCCTCCTGGTCAAGCCCTGCAGAGCTGTGATAACAGCTGCTGTAGGCAAATCTCTTCAAGTTTTTCTGATAACTTGGATAATAGGCCAAGAAATATATAACAACCCACTAGTCTGTAAATCCCTCTCTCCAACCTGTAAGCTCTTTGAGGGCAGGGTCATTGTCCTATTCATCCTTCTTTCTTTTCTTTTTTTTTGTACTCTGAGGATCTGACCATTAGTAGACACTTAAAGATATTTGCTGCATGAATGGATGGACGAACACAAACACTGGATGGCTTCCGCATCACTATCCAAATTCCAGGCTGCTTTCCTAATTTATTTCTTTTTGAGAGCTGAGTTCTAAAACGAAGAGGAAAAATCCCATCTCCTGAAATAACTCATTTACTTTTAGGTTAATCTCCCTAAATTTTTGTGCCTGGGGCTGATGGCAAAGGTTCTCCACAGCAAGAGACAGGAGATAATGTAGACAAAAGGGAGAGAGTCTTCGGAGTGATTGTTTTAAAGAAACATTTTTCTCTCTTAAATTGAAGGGCACCACATGCAAACAAAGTCCTATTATCATCACTTCGATCTTCATTAATATAAGGTTCTACTTTTTTCACGAATTGCAACAGAGTTATTAGAAGACACCATTTGAATCCACAAATATTTACTCAGTGTCTGACAGGGGGTGGTGGAGTGATTCCCAGATATGAGACAAATGTCTCCTGAACAAGAGCTCTTAATCTGGTGACAAAAGACAAGTATGAGAGCCTTCTTAAGCTGGTATGAAGAACCCTAGCCTCTGACCAGAGATTTCTGAGACTATGGAGGAGGTTTCACTCACCAGCACAGTACCCCACAAGGTTGAAGAACTGCTCTTCTCTACAGCTGGTTCTGCATTTTCCACCAACAAGAGTGACATAAGGGTGACAGGAGATGCAGTCAGACTCCGAGGGGCCGTGGCACTGCCTGCAGGTGGGGTGGCATTCTAGGGTAAAAAACAAAAACCAGGATTGAAATTATCAGCTCAGCATGTAAGGACATGAAGTATTTAATGCACTCCACAAATTACATTAAGAGTAGACCTCAAACACTACTCAACTTTTGCAGATTCCTGAGTAGGCCTGGCACACCTTAGGCCTGACCCAAGAGACTGCATTTCTGGCGTCAATGTAAATATCATCCAAGAACATGGAATCTAGAACCACAAAAATTAGAGTCATTGGCCGCACATTCCCGAGGGGACAGCATGAGCATCCCCATCTATGTAAATAAGGAAGTTCAGATCAAAGTCACAAAACAGAAAAGTAAGTGGTACTCCCCCTCCCTAAAATACCATGATTCAAAAAGTGGGACACGGAGAAGAGGGAGACCTTTTGCTTCCCAGAAATTCCTGGCAGGCAGAGGGGCAACCGCACACAGCAAGGGATACTAAAACTTCTCACCAGCATCAGATGCCAGCCACGCTTTCCCTTCAGGCCACAACACGGATGCCTGTTTTAGCAGCAATACTTAATTAAAATACAAAGAATAGAAAAAGTTCTCTTCTAGAGGTTATCTTGAGCGGGATTTGAAGCTCAATTCCTTAGACAGAATTAAGTCAAAGCTGTGTTTTCCCCAGAAAAACCACCAAATTAATAAGAGGTACTACACCAAAAAAAACAAGTGAGTCACAGGAGGTGTGGGCAATAAAGACAAGGATGGCAAGGAAGAAAGGAAGGCTGCAGCTGCAGCCACATTTGTGTGCCAAGGCGGGCAGCAGGAGCAGACGCACGGAAGGAGATTTAAGGATGGCTCTGCCAAGGACGAGGAGGGCTAAGCGTGTCTGATTCCAAGAGGGGGGGAGGTGAGGGGCTGGAGCTGGGTAGAGCTTGCTGGAACTGATGACAAGGAATTCCCTTCTGGCACGAGCTGGTGGAAAGCAAAGGCACAGATTTCGAGTAAAGCCGATCGCTTCTCACTTCTTCTGGCGAGAGGCCAAGAGAAGATAAGGAGTTATTAAAAAAATAAAAGGCAAGCAAGCAAGAAAATGAACTGCTGATTAGAAGGCTGGCACTAACTATCACCCCTTCTACATTCCTGAGGCTCTTAACTTTGAACATGCCGGTCCGAAAGATACTAGCATTCTCAGGATGATTTCCACCTCCCCGTTCTTCCTCCCTGCCAGAGTATTTCCAGTGACCTGGCTGCCCCACTGCATGGGCTGCCATCCATCTGCTGGCTTCACGTGGGCAGTGGCGGAGACAGAGAAAAGTCAGAGCAACCCAGACTTTGCTCCCCACCAACAATTTCACGCGTACGAAAACCCACTGGGCTCGGGGGAAAGCACATTAGGACACACCACAGTTTTCAAGGACAACTCCAGCAGCAAAAAAACCAGGAACACTCCCCACTGAGCTTGATAGAGTGTTTAAAGTACAGCAACCCATCGGGGGCCTAGAGAGATTAAAAAGGCACCTGGAAAAAGGAAATTCCAGAAGAAATACAATATTGATCTTCAATCGTCTAAATTTGTGTTCACATTAAATTTCCTCTTTGGAGCTCGAGGCTAGATGAATCGAAGAAGTGTGAAATTATTCTTCAAATATTTTATAAATTTACTATGTTTTCTGACTTCAGAAATACATGTCATACAATTTTATAATAATGGTTTTTTCCTTTTATAAAGCTGGTCTCAACAGTCTATTTTTAGAAATAAAACAGTAATCATGACAGACTGTGTTTTGTCTTTTCTTTTTTTCTGCAGATACAGGAAAACACAGTGCTACAATAAGGTGCTTAAATTTTAGTGCTTTGTCGATTCCAGTAAAACTCTGCACTAATCTCAACTAGCAATTTCTAGAATCTCTGTCACTGAAATATAAAGGTGCTCTTAAAAACATATTGGACTGACATGTCAAAGAAGAAAATAAATATCTCTCTCTCCTTTTGCTCTATTAGGCTATAGCCAGGCAAAGTGGGGCTGAGAACTGCCAAGCTCACGCCAAATGCCTGATCCTACACAAATGCATAGGAACCTGTGGTAACTTGCCACCATGAGGACCACCATCAAATCCATACCTCGTTGTATGCATAGCATAAAGCTGATTCTCTTTTTTCACTTCATCCATGCTTCCTCATTGGAAGAAGACAATTTCACTTGTTTCCCTTGCTCTATACCCTTACTCCTATAAATTCAAGACAAGGATTTACAGCCCAACCCTAGACCCCCGGTATGACAAGGTTTCTAATTACAGTGTCTGGCTGCATTATGAAGACAAAATACGGGCACAGGGAATACGCCCCAGCATGTTACATACTCACCTGTACAACTGTCTTCCTGGTTAAAGTATCCATCCGGACACTGGGAGAGGCACCGCCCATCCAACAGCACATGGGAAGGCCGGCAGGCTGTGCAGTTATGGTGGCTCTTCCCTGAACACCCGAAACAAGACTGGTGACAAGCTGGGAGAAAGACAGAGCAGAGGAGACAATCAGGAAAGCCACCACATGACAGGTGCAGGAGCTGTGTCTCTCCTGTTAACATTCCTGGGTTGGAATACGTTCTGCACATTCACTTAGTTTTCCCAAGGACACATCTCACATACTTCTTTCTAAAGGCCATGTCCTACAAAGCAAGTATCTGTGGAACCTAGATTAGGAAAGGCATAAATACCACAAAACAGCAACAGCCATTTGCAGAGTCGTACACTTCTTTCTTCCCAAGTTCCCACTCTTAGACAATGTCAAATAAAGAACAGGAATCCATAAAACAGGTTTTCTCCCCTCAGGACAGCTCCTGTACCATCACTAGACAATGGGCTGCTTACCACATTGACCAAATTAAAGAGAAAGGTGATGGAGGCTTTACTTATTGATTCCACAAAGGTTTATACGGTGCCTACTCTGCTGGAGACTGGACATACACAGGTGAGAAGAATTGTTCAACGTTTTGAGCTGCTACAATTAGCTTCATCAACAGACACGCAAGCAAGTAACTGGAATACAATGAATGGGAGACAGAGTATAGCAGAGAGAATAAGAGCATCACATCACAACTCTACGTGACCTTGACTAAGTTATGGAACGTCTCAAGGCTCTACTTCCTCATGTATAAAATGAGAATATAAACTGTGCATACTGCATGGGGTGTTGTGGACATTAATTGGGTTGATGCATGTAAAGTTCTTAGGATAGTAGTGAACACAGAGTAAGGACTTAATAAATCTATAATTATTACCTTTAAGTGCTATGTTACAGTACCCACAGACGTAAAAATAAATGTGGATACAAAGAGAAAGAAAACATCTCCGCTTGCCTACATCAGACTTTTAAGGATAAAGGGGATATTTGCATCATTTCCCAAAGGTGGCCAGATTATTAATCATGCCTTTTTATTTTCTGTATTTCTGACACTTTGACATCTGGGGCCTTGGTGATCCTGGAGAGACCACTCCTCCCACGACTAGCCAATTCCTAGAGATAGTAAATGATTAGCCTGTGAGCACGCCTTTCACATGCAAACTAACCAATCTGGAGCTCATACATCCATCGCCTTCTCTACAGGACACTCAGGGCCACTATCCCGCTGCCCTAATCTCTCCAGGACCAGGTACCAGACAACAAGGGACAGCCCCTACACCCCGAAGCCCACTGAAATTGTTCCAACCAGCCAATAATCCTAAACCTGTTCAGCCTGCCTCACTTGTTCATTCCCATAGAGGCCACAATAAACGCTCTTGTCCATGTTTTCCCCTCGCTCCCTCTGCCTCCCGACCGACCCTGGTGCTTCCTCACATGGTCCTGCATGGCATGACATGCCCTCTCCTCTTGGGAACTGTGAGTAACAAACTCTCTTTTCAGTGGCATCTGTCTCCTGATCTGTCACCTGAATAATATAAAACCTACGTTTGAAACAGTCATTCACTTCCAACCATTCATTCGTTACCGAGCCTCAAGCAGGTCTAGGTGCTAGAGATATAATGGTGAGGAAGACAAAGACCTGGTTCTCACCCTGGTGGAGGACATCATGCATTTCAGCCCACTTTCTGTCCAATGGACAAGACTCACCAACTGCAGGGACTCTGAATCTACTCTGAGTCTCCTCTTTGCCTCCTCTGCCCCTTCTAGCAAATGCCCGGAAGACTTACAGACCAGCAGCTTGGAGGAACTGAATGTAACTTTACACCACTGAAGTCTCCATTTCCGCCAACGCTCAATAAAAATGTAACATCCGCTCTGTAATATAAGTGGGGCTGATATAAGCTACAATGTCCTGGTCCAGCAGTACTGGTTGTTAAAGTAGTAATCTACTTCCACACAGGCTGGTATATGGCTGCTGTCCTAAGCTTTCTAGTGCTCCCCTGCAGCCACACCATGGCACCCTGCCTCATCCAGAATCCAGCAACTAAATGTTTAACACCTGCACCAGGAGGCCTCCAGGACTCTGCTCCTGACGTAAGGCCAGAGCCCATTCCGAAGGTCAGCACCCTTGCCTTACCGGTTGATAAGTATTTTGATTATCATCCCTGCATATACTGTAGAGCTTCATACCTATTAACAGTATTTATTACTCTATGAAAAACAGAGCTAGAGTCCCAATTTAAAAAATCATTTACTTTTGTTTTTTTAGATTGTCTTGTTAATAGCTCTGTTAGCACAAGTCATAGTTAGAATTTTTTTCCCAACTATTTCCAGAATCACTGAGAAAATATTTCCTCTTTAAAGAAGAAAATGGAATAGGCAAACTGATGTTTAAGCAAATATTATAAAAGGAGGGTACACATTAGCCCATTGTTTAACACAAAATGAAACAGCATGTAATGGAAAGTCAGGCGGCAATATTTCAAAATACAGCTAAATCATGTTGTCAACACAAAGCTTCCCAGGATGATCTGGAGAAGCAACTATAAGCAACATGATATTTTCTACATACTTAAATACACCTACAATAATACCAATATGTTCATACT